>NC_064292.1:2467422-2599701 GCF_019186545.1 Solanum stenotomum
ATATATTTTTATTTTTTATTTTAATTTATGTGACATTAATAAAATTTTAATGGTCAAACAATTTTTTTGTATGTTCTTTAAATTTTAAGTTGTTGATTATTGTGGTTAATAATACTTTATATGTAATTTTCAATATTCTATTTGTCCCAATTTATGTGTCATTGATAGAATTTCGAAAGTCAAGCAAATTTTGTATATGTCTTTTAGATTTTGAAGTAATTTAATTATTATGAGTTATAGTACATTTTACGTATATGTTACTTTTTCTATCCCAAACTATGTGACATTAGTAGAATTTTGAGATGTTAAATTGTCCAATAATATAAATTTTAAAGGTACAACCATAAAAGAAGAATGTACAACCTATCTAAGCACATATCATCCAACACTTGTCATGTGCTAAGTAGTAGATATTCCCACTTATTATATATATATATATATATATAAATGGGCCCAAATGAGGTAGGTAATTAATGGTGTTAAATTGTCCAATAATATAAATTTTAAAGGTACAACACTATTTAAGCACATATCATTCCACACTTGTCATGTGCTAAGTAGTAGATATTCCCACTTAACGATTCATTCGGTTATTTTTTTAAAAATTATATCATTCAATTTTTCGGCTATTTTATAATGTATAACCAAAATTAAAATTTTAAAATCATCACAATCCTAATTTATGTGACAGAAGACAAAAATTAGTCTTTTTTTTTGTTGTCTTGTAGATATTTTAAGTTCTTATTTATTGTAAATTATAGTACTTTTTATTAAAGTTTTTAATAACATATGCTACTTTTTATATTTGAGAGTTAAACCAATTTTTTTTTATATGTCTTTTAATTTTATATGTGTTTTGTCCTTTTCCATTTTGAAAAACCAACACTCTCTCCATTTTATTTTATATGTCATTTCTTTTTATAAATATATTGGTTATTCCCTCTTCTTATTGGAACACATGTTGACTTGTGGTGAATACTTATTCCCTCTTCTTATATAGTAATAATATACATAAGCTTGAGATCTCGAAACAAGAATAATTGTGACAAAAGAAAGTCGTGATCTCAATTCTCAACATGAAGAAAATACTAGGCAATAGCATAATTGGTGTCACAACAGAAGAAATTTGTGATCGCACTATCGGAAAGAAAAATTAGACAACATATCTCAACCTTAAAGACTATATTTGCAAAATTAGTTAAGTAGACCAAACATTATATTTTAATATAACGGTGGAGCTCAAAAACTATAATAACATCACTATAGAATTAAAACATATATGATCTTTACATAATAATCCAAATCAAAGTGTTGATCTTTATATAATAAAATTCGAAAACGAGAATTCGTAAAAAAAGAAAATTGTTGTGAAAACTCGTTTTTGTTACGATTTTTATGAATTCTTTAATCAAATCACTAACTATAAACCACGACTCAATTTTCAATATACACGAAGTAAGATTCTCTAACTCTTTCTGGAGACCTTACAATTTCATGCTCTCTAAAAGAACATCTTTTCATCCTTCCCTCGTAGTACTAATTCATTATAACGACTTATTATCATTTTAAAAAAAACCCTAACTTTTGTAAAGAAATAATTTTCGAAAAACTTCATATATCATGTTTTTCATCATATTAATTACCCAAGTTCCAAAAATTCCAATTTGCATACCAGTTTTCTGTTGGATGAGGAAATCCCGTGATTGACTCTTGGTTGCTTGCTCTGAAAACGACGTTACGCTACCGACCCTGGCCACCCTATAACGACACCGTTTAACCCCACCCCACCCCCACCTAAGCATTAGCTGGCATCACCCCTCACACTTTGCTGCTTACTCAAAACGCATTACTCCTCCTTACAGTACTACTGCTACTACTTACCACTTTTTATTTTTTGTTTTTTTGGATAGATTATAGAAATTCACACTTGGGGTTCTAAGATTGTTCAAGATGAGAATTGGGTTGACTTCAATTTTGAATTTTAGTTGACTTATTGATAGATCGATCTGTTTCAACCAAACAGGAAAAACCGAAGGTTGGTTTGCTTTCTTGTTGTTTTGTTGTTTTGGCATTTGATTTTAAAGTTGATGAGCAATTCAGACAACTGGGTTATCTTTTTGGGTTTAATTTAAGTTTAGTATATTCAACAATGGCGAACCCCAATTGTGGAATTACACTGGGTATGCTGTTGTTGTTGTAAATTCAACAATGTTGGTTAATTGGTGATCTAAAGATCTGCATTGTTATGGGGATTTGTCGTTTCTTCTGCTGGTTTTAGATTTTGTTTGCAATTAGTTAGTGTTTTAGTAAAAAGTTTTGTAAATTGAAGTGGGTTCTTCTGATTTTTGTCTTATGGAATTGGAATTTATATGTGTATTGTAGTAAAGTTTGGAACTTTGGGTTAGATAGTTAATTTATGGATAGCCCTTGTTGAGAAATGTATGACATTGTGGATATCTCTTGAAAACATTCCTTAGGGGATTGCTGAAGTTAGACTGAAGAATTAAACATTTCATGCCGTAGGAGAGTGCTTTGTGGTGTTAGGAAACTGGCCTTCTATCCCGGTGAACAATGTTCCATGGAAAACTGGTTTTCGGATATATCTTTTGGTTTAATTGAGTTCAGTAAATTCAACAATGTTTGCTAATTGGTGATCTAAAGATCTGCATTGTTGTTGGGCTTAGTTGTTCTTCTGGTGGTTTTACTTTTAGTTCGCAATTAAGCAATGTTTTGGTAAATTGAAGTGGGTTCTTCTTGTTTTTGGTTTATTATTGCCCTAAATTGGGGAAATGAAAGTTACATGTCATGTGTTGTAGATTTCAGCTTGGATAGCAGGAAAGTTTGGAACTTTGGGTTAGATAGTTAATTTTATAGATAGCCCTTCTTGAGAAATGTATGGCATTGTGGATCTCTGTTGAAAAATGCCTTAAAGGATTGCTGAAGTTAGACCATAGAATTAGACATTCCATGCCCTAGGAAAGTGCTTTGTTATGCTTGGAGACTGGCCTTCTTTACGTTGAACAATATTCCATGGAAAACTGGTTTTGTTTATCTTTTTTGGTTTAATAGAGTTCAGTAAATTCAACAATATTTGCTAATTGGTGATTTAAATATCTGCATTGTTGTTTCTTCTGCTGGTTTTACTTTTAGTTTGTAATTAATCAATATTTTGGTAAAAAGTTCTATAAATTGAAGTGGGTTCTTCTTATTGCAGTTTATGATTGCCCTAAATTTTGGAAATGAAAGTTACATGTCATGTGTTGTGGAGTTCAGCGGATAGTAAAGTTTGGAACTTTAGATAAGATAGCTCTTGTTGAGAAATGTATGGCATTGTGGATATCTGTTTAAAACATTCCGTAAGGGATTGCTGAAGTTAGACCAAAGAATTAGACGTTCCATGCCTTAGGAAAGTGCTTTGTCGTGCTAGGAGATTGACCTTCTATCCCGGTGGACAATGTTCCACGGAAAACTGATTTTGGTTATCTTTTTTGGTTATGGGAGTTGTAAATTCAACAATGTTCACTTTTATTCCCTGTGATTTTGTCTGCATCGTCTTGATGCCTTTTAATGTAATTCTCTTGCTTCATCAAAAAAAATTTAACAATGTTCGACAAAGTTCTGCATTGTTGTTGGGCTTAGTTGTTTCTTCTGCTGGCTTTACTTTTAGCTTGCAAATAATCTATATTTTGTAAAGAGTTCTGTAAATTGAAGTGGGTTCTTCTTATTTTTGGTTTATGATTGCCCTAAATTTGGGAAATGAAAGTTACATGTTCAGCTAGGATAGTAGTAAAGTTTGGAACTTTTGGCTAGATAGTAATTTATAGATAGTCCTTGTTGAGAAATGTATGGTTTGTGGAAATCTGTTGAAACATTCCCCAAGGGACTGCCGAAGATATGAGATTTAATGTACATTACTCACCTGATATGTGCTTGAAATTGGTATAATATATCAGGGAAATGTTATAGTTGTATTGACACAACATGCTGTGTTCCACTACTAATTGAAAAGATGATATTATGAAACCTTTGGTCACAATGTTGGTGAGTGGTCACTTCAAAGGATGTTTATGATTTTTCTGATCATAATTTGGTTTATAGATAGCACCATTTTATTGATCTGTTCTCTACTGATAACCATCTTTGAAAGTTACTCTACTGATACTGTCGTTGTGGCTGTTGATTTTGTGCATTGTATTCATACTGTTACCTGTTTTCACCTCTTGGATAAGCTAAATAATCGTAGGTTTGCCTCTGAGTTGAGAACTAAATAACTTCATCCCTCTATTTCAGTTACTTAAGCAGTCCATTTTACACAGCTCCTATCATAAAAAAAATTAATACTTGTAGTTATCACGTGCTATTTCTTCTGGACTGGTGGTTGAGGTTTTCTCAGTTCACAAAATAATTAAATTCGTGAAATTTTCCTGTTTCAGGTGCAAGTGGGTAAAGCCAAAGCTAGTATAGCATGGGTGTCTCAGGCAAATGGATTAGAGCACTGGTCGGCTTAAAGAAGTCAGAAAAGTCTCATTCTTCAGAAAAAGAGGAAAATGTGGGTAACATTTTCTTTTTGTTGTTATTTCTTTCCTGGGTATGTCTTTGATGGCTGAATCTGTTGGATTTCGTTGAGTATCTTAATCAATGCTTCTACATCTTCAGCAAACTACTTGTATATTCTTTGGTGTCATCTCTACATCATAAAGAGACAGGCTTATTCTCGAGTAATATCACTTTCTCAAAAGAAGTTAGCTTTCGTCTTTGCACTTCAGTCCTCTGGAATCTGAAGTGACTGATGTTGAATATGTTCTCAATTAGTTATCTCATCTCTTCGCCAATTGACATGTATCAATCACAATTTTTTTGCTTTGTAGATGCTTACATTATGATTGGATCTATTGATTAATTTTGAAAGGTTTTTCAGTCTGTTTGTTTATGAAACAATATGTAACTTATTTCGGGATCATCCATGCCTGTTTATTTCAAGGCAATGCAATCCTTAATCGGAACTTGTTTTATACTGTAACAGAAATCTGGAGGGACTGGTAAGTTTTGGCACCGGAGAAAACACTCTGTTGAGATCGATTCCAACCTACTTCAAAAGGAGCTAACTTATAATGATGCTGGTGCTGGATCAGTTGAAGATATAAGCAGCACATCAGTTCCAGTTGCTTCCAGCTCCCCTTCAAGTTCACATCAATTGCATCATGCCCCTCTAGTTAAGCAAAATATGAGAGAGGAGTTGGCAGCTATACGCATCCAAACAGCTTTCAGAGGATTTCTGGTACTGAATTAGCTGTCAGCTTGTAAATTTAGCTAACTGAAATATATGCCATGCCCGCTTAGTTGTGCTTTTGGTCCTGGTACACTTATTTTCGTAGAATGTCAATGGGTCGAGCACTTACCACGGCTTAATTGAACTACTTGAGGTCTATCTGGAACTCTCTAGAACGTTTCAAGATGATATTTAGGGTTTATAATCAGATGCCTTTTGCCATTGTTATGTTGGAAAGCAAAACAAAATTCATTATTGATGAAGTAGAGAAAGTACAAAAGACGGTCTTCTGTTAAAGTTATCCTTGTGAGTTTTCGTGGCGTAATTTCTAGCGCATATCCTGAGTATATATAACCCTTCGGGGTGGCCCAGTGGTTTGAGCTTGGGACTTCCATGTTGGAGGTCTCAAGTTCGAAACCCCTTGCCAGCGAAAGCAAGGGGTTTGCCTTCTGGGTCGAGCTCGTCGCACCAGGCTTGCCTAGTGCAGTTTACCTCTCCTATGTGGTTTGCGAGCTATTGCATAGGAGTGGGGGTTTTACCCTGTGCGCACCCAAAGGGTAGCGGCTGCGGGTTTCCCTTGTCATAAAAAAAAAGAGTATATAAGAAAGAGATTTCTCAGCACTACAGAAAATACATTTTGCTAAAGTCACTCAAATTACAGTAAACTCCTTGAGCCGAGGGTCTATCGGAAACAATCTCTCTACTTCACACAAGGTACGGGTAAGGTCTGCGTACACCTCACCTTTCCTGACCCCACTTGTGGCCTGTGGAATCACATTGGGCATGTTGTTGTTGTTGTTAACTCAAGTCTAAATTTAACCATCATGTCTTGGTACTCCCTAGTTTCAATAGTTTGCTTATATATAATGACAGGATCGGAATAAAACATAATTCTTTCAGCTAATTATTTTAGGTGTTATATGCACATTTTTTAAACATGGATATGATGTCAATGCATATATGCAATAAAACATAATTCTTTCAGCTATTATTGACCATCTTAGAAACAGATTTCTTCTACCACTAACCACTACATAGGATAAGATAGGGCAGCCTAAATAGACATGAGATAGGAACTTTCAAGAATTTGAGTAATTGACATCCTTAATGACTGTAACACAATCTTTTGGGTAAGAGCTTACTTACTTTTGATCTCTTTCTGCCAATGGGAAATGTCGTCATGTGTGGAAAGTTGTATGACTATTCCTCTATTACAGTGGGACCAAAACTTGTCAAAAAAGAAGTTATTTCTGGGATCAAATTGTTAAATACAAGTCCACCCCTTGCCCAATCAAACAAATGGAAATCAATAATCTACATGGTCTACTGGATAGACAACAGATGGTTTTTATCAAGGGGAGACAGATTATGGATGTTGTATTGATAGCAAATGAATGTATAGAGTCAAGACAGAGAAGTTGCAAACCTTGGATTGTTTGCAAACGAGATATCCAAAAAGTATATGACCACCTAACTAGAATTTCCTCATCTAGATGCTTGGTAGAATGGGATTTGGAAGCAAGTGGAATAGTTGGATTAAATACTGCATTAGTTCTGTGAAATTCTCTATCCTAATCAAGGAGATTCCCTATCCCCATTTCTATTCATTATTACTATGGAAGGTATGAGAAATTTAATTAAGTAGGTGACTTGAGCAACATGGAGATCACACATCTTTAGTATACAAGGAGATCAACATGGATCACACATCTTAGGGTTGCGTATTGGTTTGGTTTGGTTTGGTTTTGAAGTTTATCGGTTCTATTTATTGATTATCAGTTTGTAAACATACTAAACCATTATAGAATCATTAAGATAGTGGTTTATCGGTTTGGTTATCAATTTAACTGTTAGGATTTCACACGAAATTTTTTTCTTCAATTAAAATCACTTAGAAACAAAGTGATAAACCAAATAAACCATGCACATGAGTTAGTTGATTGCATCTTGCTCAAAAACAAACATTACCTTATAGAATAACTAATAGTTCGAAACAGTGAGAAATAAAAGTATGAACTAAACCCTAAGTAGATGACTTTATCTATCAAAGGGTATTATTGTAATTTATAAATTTTCTATCGGCTTTTCGGTTAACCCATTAATAGGACAACTAAGTAGATGACTTTATATATCAAAGGGTATTATTATAATTTATAAATTTACTATCGGCTTATCAGTTAACTCATTAATAGGACAATTAAACTAATAACCCATTACCAATAAGCCAATTGTATTTCTTTGGTTTGGGTATTAGTTTTTGTTTGATTTTGAATAACCCTATTTAAAATGGTATTGTTAATGTACTTTAATTACTTAAGGATTTACTTGGAAATTACTGATGGTGTAGAAAAAGGATACACTAACAATGCACCGAACTTAAACTCTAATTTGAAATCAATTCAAAATATTATATATTAGGGAATTTTATTAAATTACAAGTTTGTCTAATTGTGAAATCTGTTTTTGAAAGGTACAAAAGGCGAACAACATTGACGGTAGCCTCAAATATTTGAAAGAAGTTATTGGCTACGAAAGAAAACATGAATGCTTGTCATATATAATTCCATATTGAAATTAAGTTTGACCCAAAACAAAAATTTTGATACTATGCTGATGTCAAGATATTTTGACAAACGTGAATCCTCTTTTAACCTAAAGTTGTAACCATCACAATCTTTTGTTTCTAAAAGAAATTGAATTTGAGGGTCAATAAGATAGGAAAAAGACTTAACGAAAAAACAATATTTCCAAAACCATATAAAAGAATTTAAAACAAAAGTAATGACGCACTAAACCAAGAAAAAATTACCAAATGCTATAGAATGACATAAATATAGCTTAAAGAACTCACATGTTGAGACCCTTAGGGGTGGCCCAGTGGTTTGGGCTTGGGACTTCCATGTTGGAGGTCTCAAGTTCGAAACCCCTTGCCAGCGAAAGCAAGGGGTTTGCCTTCTGGGTCGAGCTCGTCGCACCGGGCTTGCCTAGTGTGGGTTACCTCTCCTATGTGGTTTGCGAGCTATTGCATAGGAGCGGGGGTTTTACCCTATGCGCACCCAAAAGGTAGCGGTTGCGGGTTTCCCTTGTCATTAAAAAAAAAAGAACTCACATGTTGAGGAGCAATTGATATCCACGGAGAATTAAAAATTGGGATATTAATGGACGTTTTAATCCCTCTTTACTAGGGATACTAAATACTACTAAAAAAATTCCTACTTATTCTGTTGTTCTTATTTCCTTTTGTACCTATGCCAATTTGACTTCTTCTTTAATAGGGATATTGAATAGTACTCCCTCTGTCCCAACTTATATGAGTTAGTTTGACTTGACACAGAGTTTAAGAAAGAAAGAAAGACTTTTGAAATTTGTGGTCTAAAATAAGTTATAAATGTTTGTGTGGCTATAAATCATTTCATTAGGGTAAAATGGACATTGTAAAATTAATTTTTTACTAAATATAGAAATATATCATTCTTTTTGGGACTGACTAAAAAGGAAAGTGAGTCATATAGATTGGGACAGATGGAGTAATAAGTTTCCTACTTGTTCTCGCATTAATTCTTTCTTTTTTTTTAACCTATGACAACTTTGTCCCTATTAACCTACTTGTTCTTCTCTTTCCTTTTTGTCATGCCCACTTTTGTGTTTACTAAAAAAAATTTATTTGTATTTACTATTTTATCCAACTTAGAATACACTTACGAAGGGTAAAAAAGGCGAACAACATTTCTCTAAGGACCTTTGTGTTTTTGATATAATGTTGATGTTGATATAGATTACACCTATCTTTAGTTTATGACCACAAAATTCACAAGTCTTCTTTATTTTCTTAAATATTGTGCCGAGTCTAAATTGAAATGGAGGGAGTAGAATTTACTTTTGAAGGAAATATGGGGAAAAATGGTTACAATATCAGCAGATGAGTTATAGAGAATGGGTGTATGGTTGCAACATTTTGGCAGGAAAACCTGCATAACTCCTGTTTCCAATTTGGTAGCTGACTCATAGATTAAGCTTTTGGATATGAACAAACCTTCTGACCCTAATATTGGAATAATATGTTAACCACTGTGTTTTTAGTTTCTTATGAATCTTATCAGTTGATGAGTAGAAACATACTAAGAGAATTGAAGAGATAATTGTTAACTAGAAAAAGCAACAGCAGTTAAATCTTATTTGTTGATATCTTGGCACTGGTCAGGCAAGGCGAGCTTTTCGGGCTTTAAAAGGATTGGTGAGACTACAAGCCCTTGTCAGGGGTCATGCGGTGAGAAAGCAAGCTGCAATTACCCTCCGTTGCATGCAAGCTTTGGTGAGAGTTCAGGCACGTGTCCGAGCAAGACGTGTTCGCATGTCACTGGAAAGTCAAACTGAACAGCAGAAACTTGAACAGCAATTAGAACATGATGCTCGCGTACGAGAAATCGAAGTAAGTAACTTCTAAATTGTTATTACTTTAAATACCCTTTTGACATTTCCATAGTGGCCATTACTTGTGTCAATGGCATTTATCACTAGGTTATAATATTACTAAGTGGCTAATCTTACCTTTTTCCAATGCGAAGTCTCTTAATAGTGGCATCAGCTGTCAATTTGCTTTGGGTTTCTGAATTATTCGCCATAGATTTTGCTTATGGTGGATATCGTTCAACAATATATGATATAGAACTGAATCATGTGAAACTTTCCTATTAGGTTCTACATAGATGTCCCAGAAGGACTGATCGGCACCTCATCATTTTAATGTTGTGGCCAAGAAATTAGGTTATATTGTGGTTCTTGGTTGTTCTTGTCATCAGTCTCATAGTTTATGTTTGATTTTTCCACTTTAAAGGGTGATTCAAGTTGTAGTCATAGTAATTCTCGTTTTCTCTTTCTGACATGAGCTTTCGTGCCAAAATGTGAAAAAAAGTTTCAAGTGTAAAACTATGCATTGCCTGGTGGAACTTATGTGGGTAGGCCCACACTGTTTACATTAACATGCTTCTCACCTTTTTGCTGCTGAATTTTCTAACAGGAGGGCTGGTGTGACAGTGTTGGATCTGTTGAGCAAATTCAAGAAAAGTTGCTAAAGAGACAAGAGGCAGCTGCTAAGCGTGAAAGAGCAATGGCCTATGCTTTAGCTCACCAGGTAAGCATCTCATCATCCTTCTCGATGATGTTTGTTCTGTTTCCATTACTGTATCAGTTTTTTAACTGATATCTTGAAGGCAATACTTCAGATTAGATAGATATAATTGAGAATCTGTAAGAGAAGCAGCTGCCTATGTAATTTTTATATCGATATTTTGAAATATGATCTGTGTAGTTTGATATATGATTTTGAATCCTGATTCATTAAAAAATCTGTGATGTTGATTCTTGATTGAACATTAGAGGAGCTGAGGAGCAGGAGGTCATTTCTGACTTGAAGATGTTGCCACAGACACAAGGTTCCTTTCCCAGTTTGCAAGTGAGAAACAAGCTATGAAAGTCCTCTGTGTAGGAAGGAGACGGTTGGGTGGTGCTTTTTAAAGCTGGAAAGATGGAATGAACAGTTAGGACTTGGGGTGTTTTGAAGCTAGAACTTTAGAAGGTGTCATTGCTGTTGTTCTAGTCAGTGTTCTGGTGCACATGTGGTGTTTAAATATTTTCAGAACGATACTAAGACGTGTGGAAGGTTCATAAATGTGTTATTTGTCCTGCATGCCATGTCGTGGATGAGGGTGTTCGTGGGGGGGGGGGGGGGNGGGGGGGGGGGGGGGGGGGGGGGGGGGGGGGGGATCTTTTGGTGGTGGATGATGGTTGGCATACTAAGTTTAGATACGTCCACAGTTTTGTAGACAAGTTTTCCCGGAAGGGAAAATGGCAAAGAAAGTAGGGGAGATGTGGGAGGGAATAAAGAGAGGAATTGAGAGAGGCAGAATAGGAGGGAAAAGAGATCCACAGCCAGCATGACTTTTTTGGGAGCTCAAGCCTCAGGGGTTGAGCTATGGGATCCGTTATCACCCATACCTTTTATTTCGTTAACGGAATGTTGAGTAAGATGATGAATAGGCGATGGCAGGAGGCTACTTGAGGGGCTTCAAGCCTTCAACACATCGGTTGAGGGACGACACTACATGAGGATCAAGCATCTCCTATTTGCTGGCAATATTTTTAGTATTTTGTGATGCTAATGTGACCTGCCTTATCCACTTGAGACACAATTAACTGTTGGCTCCAGATGGTGGTGGAGTTCAAGATCAACTTCTGAAAATGTCTGATCATATCACCAGCAGAGGTGGATGACATTTAGCACAATTGTTTAATTGCACAGCGGTGCTTTACCTACTGGCTACTACATATTTGGGCCTGTTATTAGGTGCTTGAAGTATACATCAAGCTTTATGGAACCTTCTCATTAAATGAATTGAGAATAAATTATTGGGGGGGGCAAAAAGATTCTTGTCAGATGAACAATAGATAAAAGGATGCAGCAGTTTGCAGTGAAGATGGATGAATCACTCTCATTCAAATTGTATTTACCATATGCTATTGATCAGAGAGGAGCTGGGTTTTCCACACTTATGAATTATGAGAGGGAGGGTTAGGGTGCATGAAAGAAGAGGTATGGGGCCTGGTGGCGCAGATGGTTGGTTATTGGAAATCTTGACAGAAGGGGATCCACGTCTTTTGACATTTGAATTGTAAACTTTACCATGGCCACGGATGCTATGGTTAGGGATGCGAGTGGGTCCAGGTTATGATAGACATGGAACTAATTAAAACTCGTCAATGCTTTTGGAAAGATCTTGAAATTTGCTTATAAATAGTACTATCCAACAATTAAGAGTCATAAAATTAAGGAATACACCACATGTTTGTATGGGTTTATTCCTATTTAGGTGTTCGTTCCTTCATGAAATTTATTTATAACTGCTTCTACATTCAAGAATATGACCAAAAGGTGTTTTTAACTAATAGGTCATATACATGCATCAATGATGGTTTAAGTACTAGTATACCAGCTGAGATTTTCCTCAATGCTGGTGCAATTTGGTAAGGCTAAAATGTATCTGAATCTAAATAATGCATAGCATTTGTATCAGCAGTACTAGTAGAGAAAAAACTCAGAACCCTTTTATATAAACAAACAACAAACATACCCAGTGTTATCCCACAAGTGGGGTCTGGGGAGGGTAAGATGCACACAAACCTTATCCCTACCCCTACCTACGTGGGGTAGGGATTGATGTTTCCGATAGACCCTCTTATATGTAGCTCATATTGGTAATTGTTGGCTCTTTTCTTTATTTCCTTTGCTATATGCTACTTGGGTCTTTTCTCTTCATTTTTTTGTTATATGCTATGTGTGTATTCAAGGACACATGGTGCCTCTAGTTAGAATTCAGGAACAACTATAGAAGAATAAAAATAGCTGCCAATACTGTGGTGTCATTTTATGATACTGGTTAGGCAGGACATGGTGAGCCTTTAGCTTACGGAGGATATGACCCTAGATAGGAGGGTGTGGAGGTAGAAAATTTGGGTAGAAGGCTAGTAGTAAATAGTTTCACATCTTGTCTCTCCTGATAGTAGTATTTGTATTATTTCGAACTTTCGGTATTTATTATTGTTTTTCTATTTCCATATTTCTCATTCTTAGTTTTCTATTACTAGTCTCTTATGCCTCTATTTTCTTACTAGCCTACTGTCGTTACTGCTTTTGTCTTCATAAATGTTGTGTTTTTGCTTTCCTTAAGCCAAGGGTCTATCAGAAACAGCCTCTATACCTGCCAAGGTAGGGGTAAGGTCTATGACACTACCCTCCTAAGATCCCACACTATTTTGGGTAAGTTGGTGTGGGTGCTGTTTGTTGGTTTGGCAAGGTTCCATACTTTCATTTCAAGGCACCTTTTCTTTTTTCTTTATTAAACTCTTGTTTGGTGCTGCAGTGGCAGGCAGGATCCAGGCAGCAAGCTACACTTTCTGGGTTTGAACCAGATAAAAGCAGCTGGGGTTGGAACTGGTTAGAGAGATGGATGGCAGTACGCCCATGGGAAAATCGTTTTCTAGACCTTAATGTGAGAGAAGGAGTCATGCCTAATGAAAATGAATCATCTGATCCCATAAACGGGATAAAGAACCAGGTTAAATTTGCTGGGAAAAAACCAACAACTGCAACTCTTGCCAATGATAGAGTGGGTCCATCTCATTCAAGCAGTAACTCAAAATCAAATGAAAAGGCAGCAGCATCGCTCTCTGATGGCTGCAGTTCTTCCCCAAATGTGTCAGCAAGCACACAAGAAACACCTGCAGCATTAGTTAACAAACCTAAGTCCAAACCAAATCTTGAAGATTTAGTTGAGGAAGCTAGTTCAAAACCCGCCCTTGGTTCTAGATCACACAGCAATCCTAAGGAGAGATCCACTCCCTCTGATAAACAAGGAAAACAGAGATTGTCTCTGCCTGGTAGCGGTAAGTCAACTCTCTCTCTCTCGTTTAATGATATTGTCTTGTGTAAGACACTGGAAATGCTACATAATATAGACCCTCTTTGTTTTGCCCACTTCTTCTGGTTTGGCATAAAAACGAAATATTGTTGATTGAAATTACTGTCTCCTCTATAACTACCCCTAGTCAATAAGCAAAAGTAGCACTGTAACTTGTTAAATATTTCTTGGCAAAGCCCTCACACAGGTAATCAATTTCGGAATGCTATGCTGAAGGCAAATTATTTATAAATATTTCAACTTATTTTTCACTTTTATTTTATGCAAGTATGATGACGATGTGAAATTTAGATTAAATGAAGAATTTAGGATTCATATAGCCGACTGTCGACCCCAACATGTTTGGGACTGAGGCATAGTTGTTGTCACTATGCCGAAGGAATGGGCGTGAACAGATATTTATAATATACGTACGTCTTTTCAGACAAATATGGTAGTGAGAGTGATAATGCACATTCTGTAACCACACTAGTGTTAAAGTATTCCTGCAACTAGTGCCGTATGCACTAATTTTTATGACATCTTTTTGCCAGGTCTTGCACCTCAAACAGCCAGACAACCAAGCAGAACCATCAAAAGGACATCTAGTGCGCAGAAGCCTTTGAAGGAGAAGTCCAAATTAAACGAAACTGATACTAAGTCTACAGCAACTGTTTCACAACAGGCTGCTGATTAGTTTTTAGGTACTCGTTGAAGATCCCGATCTCAGATCCAAGTGTCACCCTTGTTTGTAAATACAGGGAACCTTCTTAAAGGGGAGCGATGGTATGTTCTTCTAGAGATGTGTCCACGGCAGAGTTAAAGGAGAGGCTTGCTGCCATCTCCTGAATAACGTCTTCGCATTTGTTTCAATTCTTGTCATAATTCGTGTAATTTATATAATAGCGTTGTTTTCTCTACCCCTCCCTCCCAGTGTAAAAAAGGATGGATTTGCTTTTTGTGCCACTTTTCTTGAGTTGAAACTGGGGAATTTGGTGAGTTTGATTGCCAATTTCTTTGTTGTATTGTACAAGATCTGAATGTAGGATTCATTCATTAATCTAGAGATTGTAGACCATATTGTGCTCCACTGTTTTGTATTCTACTTTGATATGTACAAGATCTCAGTTTGGCCCCAGGGAACCTTTGCACGTCTCCGTTTGGGGGGTTATGCCCCATAGAATCTGTCTACCTAAGATCGTCCCTTGGCTAGTAGGTCCTGACACAAGGTTAGAATTCTAACCCTTCCAGAGTGGTATCTCTATCTGGACTGAGGAAACCTTTGGACACCTCCGTTACCTTTTGGGAGACTTAACACAAGGTTCGAGGACACCTTCGTATTTTTTTTCATTTTGTATCTGATATCTGTATTGGAGATCGATTAAAATTCAGATTCGCGCTAGGAAGTCTCACATTGGGGGTATAACATTTCTTAACAAAAACGACTCTATACTCGAGGAAATTCGAACCCAAATTTTCTAATTAAGATGGAGAAGTATTTACCACTCTATCACGATCTTTATCGATATGTTTCGTGTTACATACATGAACGTAGCACATGAAGGCAAACATAATAAATGTTGCGTCATGTTTAGTCCAAGAAAACAAACACAACAAATATTTAGCACATCTAGGAAGTTACTTATTATATGTTATTTAGCATATTGCCAAATCTACTTCACGAGCTTGTCATGTTCATTATTTTTAGGTTTACGCATTCGCATATTTTCAACAAGATTTTTTTCTATTTTTATAGATTTGGAACTTGAATTTTTTATTTATTAAAAATAGAAAAGTATCAATCATCTCAAGAAAATTCATATTAATTCTTATATGTAGTTGGTTTAAGAAGTTATAGATATTATCATTTCATATTTACTTATTATAATATATACATTTATTTTATTTTTAAATTATAAGTCTTATATCTTGATGAGATTTATTTATATATGTTCTTTAAAAGTCTGATAGTGAAAAAATATTCTTTAAACTGGTGATATAACAAAGTTTACCTTCGAAAGAGTTCTAATTTTTTGGGCGATCTGACGGCGATAGAATCTTTTACATCGATGATATAACTAAAAAAGAATTAAAATAGAGTTTAATTAGCGTATATAAAAAAAAATACATACACCCAATATTTACATCAGACTAACATATGCAAGATTGAGAACTCAATAGCACTATTCTTGAACAACTTGAAGCAAGTATTTTATTCGCACTATTATGTATGTATTTGGACGTACATTTTAACACTTTAGCATATTCTTTAAAAAAAATTCTCTCAATAAATCTCTTAACAATAAGAAGATTAATTGGGTTGGTATAAATATCTGGTACTAGTAAGTTCCAAGTCAAAACAATTAGTAATGAGTCTTCTATTTGCACTATTACGTATGTAAATGGGTTGAGAATAATGAGTTCAATAAATAATAAAAATAATGTAGTTTCTACGATAAAAATACACATTTTAATTAATTAAATATTAAATATACAAAATCATTTATCACATGAAACAAAAAAAAAAATTGTCAATAACTTATGGACCAAAAATGCTACTATTATTTCAAATCATAAAAATAACAATATATTCAGTTTATAATTTAGAAATGATAAAAATACACAAATTTTACATATCTATCTTTATAGAATAAAAAATTATTTATGGATAATTATCTCAAATCATAAAAACAAGAAAATCAATATTGGGTCCTATAAATTATTAATTTCACTTATTAGTATTATTATTGAGTAGTTTCTTTTTTAAAATTTTTAGTAATCATTATTGACCAATTATTTTTTTTACCTAATTTGAATGACAATTGTACTAATGTGTTGGACCAAATTGAATTTAATTTGTCTTCGTCGATGTACTACGTGAGACATGAGGATTATTGAAGAAGAATCATTATTTAAATAATTGTAACACATTTAATGCACTCATGTTATACATTATATCATATTAAATAATTGTAACACATAATAATCTCATAGCGCATCATTATTATTGAAGACTTGAGAAGCAATCCTTAAACTCATGTTCTTCCTTAATAGGGCGTAAGGTGTTTTGTTATCCCTTTTCTTGTTGTTACATACGTAATGTCAAATTAATTCTTCCTAAAACCCCTATTCTCAGCATGACGAATATTGAATAAAGGGACGACTGAGGGGGTACTGATTGAGGGAGGCATAAAGGAAGACATGTTCGATAATCAGACTATTCCGAATTTGCGTCATGTAGAACCTTATTTGCGGGATAACGCTCCCTAGGAAAAATTCTTTTATATCTAAAGTTCAAACTCACAACCTCTGATTAAGGAATGAACAATCATATTCACTAAAATGTTGATAATGTTATTAAAGATTTAAAAATTCATTGTTAATTGAATTTCTCTATCATAATATTTATGTACAAGGTGTATACTTTTTAGAAATAGATTTTTATTTATAACAATAATAATTTTCAAATAAAAAGGTTTAAATTTCAAATTTTATGATCAAACGTCTATTTTAAAAAGCTCAAACCTTCCTAATAAGCTTTTAGCGTTATGGATCCAATTTTATTGGAACATTAAAGTTTTAACATGGAACAATTAAATACTAAAAAATAAAATATGTACCTCCGTACAATCACGGATCACAATTGTGAAATAAATATTATTTTCTTCGTTTTAATTTTTTTTGTTCTACTTGTTTTTTTAATTCATTTAATTTTTATTTATTTTTATTTCAATTTTCTACGCATATACATTTTACATATTTTTAATATAAAATTAGAAAGGAAAAAAGAATAAATATATCCTCAAACTATCATAAATGGTTTGCATCTTCCGTCATACTTTTGGGACATATTTCCTTTGTCGTCCAAAAATTAAAGCATATATATTCTTTATACTAAAGGACATACCCGTGTCATAATCTTATTCACTGATCCAACATTTATTAAATATTAAATCGACGGATAAGATTGCACTACATATCCCTATTTAGTCTTCCGTCAGAGTGAAGGACATATATACTCTAGTTTTTGGACGGCATAAACACTAATGTCCTAAAAATACGATAAAGGTATCTACATACCATTTATGATAGTTTAGGGATATATTTATCTTTTTTTCAATTAGAAATTCAATATAAAAACTCTATTATTTAAAATTTTGTGTCAAATTAAGATTGAAATTTTGAAAATGTAAGAAATAGTACCCAAAAGTACTCTTTATCTTAGTACACGGGTCCCTATGCTATACATATTTCTTCTGCAATTTCGTAGAAAGGTCCCTCGTTTTGTCTCTTTCCACTCATTTACACCCCCACCCCCTTTTTCTCACTTAACGCGGTTAGATCTTTGTTATCCTTGGTTTGCAAGTTCGTTTGATAGTTCGATAGAATTATACATGTATTAATAATATGAAATTAATTGCAAGATAATTTATGTAAATTTTACTTAAATGGATTACTATATTATAAATTAAATATTATTATAATGTCCACATTACTCTGATTTCAAAATGATTTTATTTTCATAATTTAAATTCCAAAATCTCTTACTAAATGCTTCATGAAAAACTTAAAGTCTTTTCATACTTTGGAAAACAATCTTCTATTTCTATTCAAAAAAAAAATTGGTTCTAAAAGCTTAAATTAATATCTCAACCTTCAAAACTAAACACTTTATAGAAAATAAACACTTTGTACTTCTTAGAAATATAGCTAATGATATAATCTATGTTGCTTGAACTTTTCAAAAATAGTATATGATACATGTTAAATTTTTCCAAAATAATATAGTTATATTTGAAATATTTGATACGTAATAAATTGATAATATTATTTGAAAAGTCTTAAAAATGCTATAAGCATATGAGAGATTCGAAATCAAATCTCATCGAGTCCTTTTACAATTGATTAAGTAGATAAAACATGTAGTATAATATCTCAAAAGGAATACTATGAGATCTCCCTACTTAATTATCGAGCATTTTAAGTCTGACAATGTATAATTTAAATTTCTTAACGATAATTCATTAGGGGATAAATCTGATACCAACAATTACAATAAATTCAGCTTTAACAACGTATGTTTAATTTTTTACCATTAAAAAATTTGTAATTATACTTTGAAATACGTCGATCGAGCTAATCTCACCAGACGTCTCGTCTCTTATGTCGACAATGTAATTTGTTTAGAGGATTCACATCTCTTATGTAATGTAGATATTACATATGAACTGATTTATCCAATGTTCACCCAAAGAATAACGACGATGAATTTTTCAAAGTTTTTATTTTTTTTTGAAAAAAATAAAAATAATATTATGGTGGTTACCCCACCCACCTTACACCAAACCACCTCTCTATTTTAGCCACTTTCACCATTTCTTCTCATCACCAAATCTCTCTTTCTTCACTCCTTTCACTTCCACTCTCTCTTCAATCTTCTCCATTAATGGTGATTTTGCTGTAACAAGAAATATGTTCAGATTATCTGTAGTTATCCCTTTTCTTACTCTCCTCATTTCTGTACTTATTCTCTGCTTATTAGGACCAAAAATCCTCTTACCTCGCCAAATCTCCATTTCTGTACCTGATGAACTCGACGATCTTTCCCTTTTTCACAAAGCAATTGCTGCTGAAACCACTTTTCCAAAACACCCATCACACAAAAAACTCCGTCTTGGATCCGCTACTGTTCGTCCACCCAAAATCGCATTTATGTTCTTAACAAATTCAGATTTACAGTTTTCCCCAATTTGGGAAAAGTTCTTCAATGGTACTAAACCTGTAGATCCACATCTATACAATATCTACATACACGCTGACCCATCTATCAAGATTTCACCATTAATGGGTGTTTTTAAAGATCGATTTATTCCGGCGAAGAGAACTCAACGTTCGTCGCCGACACTCATATCTGCTGCCCGGAGATTACTTGCTCATGCTTTACTTGACGACCCATCGAACTCGTATTTCGCTCTTATCTCACAACATTGTATACCTTTACACTCGTTTAATTACTTTTACAATTTTTTACTTGATACCCAGAAATTGTCGAGGAAAATGGAGTTTCCTAGTTATATTGAGATTCTTGATGAATCTGATTCGTTATTAGATAGGTATAATGCAAGAGGGGAGAATTTAATGGAACCTGAGGTGAAATTTGAGGAATTTAAAGTTGGGTCACAGTTTTTTGTGCTAACAAGAAAGCATTCTTTAATGGTGATTAAAGATAGGAAGTTATGGAGGAAATTTAGGAAAACATGTAGAAATGTTGAGTCTTGTTATCCAGAAGAGCATTATTTTCCTACTTTGTTATCAATGGAGGATCCTAATGGGTGTACTAAGTATACATTGACAAATGTGAATTGGACTGATACAGTTGATGGTCATCCACATACTTATCATCCTTCTGAAGTTTCTTCTCAGCTGATTTATGATCTTAGAGAGTCAAATTCTACATATTCATACATGTTTGCAAGGAAATTCTCACCTGATTGCTTGAACCCTTTGATGGAAATGGCAGATTCAGTCATCTTCAAGGACTAGTTCTTGCTTGAGGCAATGGTAAGTGATGATGCATACTTTCTTTTTTTCTCATTGAGTTATGTTGAATTGATTTGGCTGAGTTTACTTTGTAGAATTAGGGAGTTTAGTCAGTACTTGTGTAGGTGGGAGGTAGCGAGTACCTTGTGTAGGTGGGAGGTAGCAAGTATGTTGTGAGATTAACTGTGATTAAGATGATCCGAACACCATGATTATCGTAAAAAGTACTCCCTTTGATTCGATTGTTTGTGTACTCTCCTTTTTAGTCCGTTTCATAAAGTACTTGTCTTTCCTTTTTTGACACTTCTTTAGTTCTAACGCTCCATGCGACATGTTTAAGAACACATGATTAAAGGGCATTTCGGTACTTTCAACTTATTTTTAGTTTAGGACCCACAAGATTTGAAAGTCTTTTTGGAGTGAAGGGAATTAGGGCTTTTTGAAATGGATGGTTGTGATATAATATTCTAGAAGTGATGTTGGAATTGATAGGTTAACAATGCTTTTAATAGAACTTGACTATTTTGTTGGTGAATAGGTCTCTTCAATATGGCATATTTTTCTTTTGAGGAATTATTTCAATCTTAACTAGGTGGGATTTTCATTTGACAAAGTCTTAAACTTTTGCATATTCATGTGAAAATTGGAATTTTTTCTTCTTCAAGATACTTGTTGTGTTAGTAGTTTTGCCACTTACAAGTAGTAGTTGTGAAGGTTTTACAGATTCTTTGTATGATATTTTTTAAAAGAGTATGTAGCTATCCCTTGTGACACATCTAGCAAGAAATTTACAACTTTCACATGTGACACATTTTCTTTTTACATTTGCACACTTTTGATTTGTCAAACTCTTGAATATACTATAGTATGAAATCTTGAAAATGTTGCACCTTGTCTTGGTATGTCACACCTTATCTCTTATGCCACTTTGTCTTGAACTACAACCAAATGAAAGGACAAGAGAAAGAGCAATAATTGATCAATTGAGTACTCAATTATTTTAATCTTGATTTGAAGTTTGGACAAGTGTCTTAATCATCATTTAGAAAATTAGGAGGTTGGTTTGGTATATATGAAGCCTAATACACCCTTATGTGTCAAATGAAGCAATGAGATAGTGATATAAAACTGACCAATGTTTTGTTTTATCTTATATTTTATAGCAGGTGATGATGAAAGAGTGAAGACAAATCAAAGGCAAAAACTTTGATGATGTTGTGAGGACAAAAAAGATTGGTTGTTGTGTAGGAGTAACACTTGTGGGAATAAGGTTTTTTGAAGGGTTTGTTAAAAACAACAATGCCCTCAAACCAAGTAAATCCCAAAAGGGAAGTATCCAAACTCAAAGCTTGGATGAGCTTTCAAAGAAAGCAATGGAAAAGCTAGTTTTAGTAGTAGTAGTTGAGGTGGTAATTTGATGATGTAACATGTCTTAGTGGTAGCTTCTAGTATTCATTTGGTGTTTTTGTGTGTTGTTCTCTATGTTGCTCGGATTCTTCAAAAATATCGTCGTCTAATGTGTATTTGATCCTCTAAAAGCTATGCTCTTTTGGAAGATCTGATACGAATGCGACAACAATTTTGGAGGATCAGAGCAATATGGGTTTTTCTTGTACATATATGGCAAGTATATATGTGTTTTAGGTGAATTATTATGAGAGAGATTAGCCTTGAACAAAATCAAGAAAAGTGCTAAACTCATTGCCTTTTTTTCCACTACTTGTGGAAATGGATCATTGTATCAAAACATTTACTATCCAATGTAGTAAATGATTTTTAGAGAAATTTTCTTTGTGCCCTCTTGTTTGTTTACTCAAGTTCATAAAATTGGAACAATACTTTTTCTAGGTTGTATATATTAGAAATTTCTTTTGTCCTGTTTTAATTTATGTGATATTATTTGAATCGATATGATTTTTAAGAAAGAATGAAAGACTTTAGAACTTATGGTATAAATTTTAATTTTTCATGAATAATGACTTCTGTTGTACCAACGTTTACTTTCCTTAAAAAAATGACTCTTATCGTATCAAACATACTTTAACCATGCATAAATAGGGAACCTATGGAAAGTAGTAAGTACTTGAGAAAAATTAGAGGAAAAGGTATTAATAAGATGCTTTACCTCCCACTTGTTCTAAACTTTGGATCTTTCTATAAAAAAGTGTTAAAGAGTGATCAATTTGCTTTTTGGCTTCTGTCCAAGAAAAGAATCATAATCTTATTTCTACATTTTAAAATAATTTAATTACTTTTTAGTAATCTTTTTGCAAATTAAAAGATGATAATGGATAGTCAAGACAATACTTCTAAAAAAGAAAAGAAATATATTATTAAAACTTTTATTGTTGTAGAAGCACCTCAAAAAGTTGCAAATTGTCTTGGGTCCTACATTACCTTAGGATTCTTTATTGACAAAATCAAGGCAATCTATATGTAATGATAATAATAATAATATGATTTTTTGTTAATTTATTATCTATTAAAGTACATTATACATTAAATATGAGCCAACCATTATCACACCTCTTTTTTCTCTTTCATTATTAGTTATAGATGTTTTGGGGTCAAGTTTTGAGAATGACGTTATCCTGATAAAAAATATTTTATTCTCAATGTGATTTTAATATAAATTTAAATTAGTCGAATTTAAAACGCATACATGACAACGAATGAAAAACTAACAAAAAAGAGAGGAAGGAGCAAGTCTTACTTTTTTCGGTTCAATAAAGAAAGATGACTGACACTATCTTTTTTTAAAAAAATAAAAATTTCGAATTCAAATTATATTTTATCGAGAGGGTGTTACCCTTACAATAAGATTATCCAATACGAATCGTGATTAATCAAGTTTCAAGTGAATATCGAATACCGTGTAAAAGTATGTCTTTCAATTCTTAATTAAGAGAGATGATAGGTAGATTGAATTGGACTTCAAGTTCTTTGACAAATGGATTACAATTTCCCACCACAAAACTTCTTTAGTATCCCCACCCCCTGTCGGTGCATATAATTAATACTCCCTCCGTCCCTTTTTAGTTGTCCACTTTAGAAATGGCACACAGATTAAGGCAACAATGATTAGCACAGTGAAGTTACAATTTTACCCTTATGACAACTTTTCACTTCAAAATTACAACCACTTATTTGAATTCAAGTGAAATAAATTGGAGGGAAACAACATACACTTTTACAATTTTCAAGAAGTGTAAATAAGGGTATAATAGGAAAAAAATTGTTGTCCTTTCTTGATTTGTCAAAATGGACAACTAAATAGGGACAACCAAAAAAGGAAATATGGACAAGTAAATAGGGACGGAGGGAGTATATTATTATAAAAAAAATTGTTACTTTATTTGTTACGTATAATAATAATAAATTCATATTGAGGATAAAATATTAGAAGTTGCTTGAGATGATTGGTCATGTCTTGCGTCGATAAATAAATATATTGATTTGTTAGTGCGAAGCTTTGATGCGTAAAAATGACATAGTTATCTAAAGAGATCTGACATTTTTTTAAAAAAATTTAATACAATTTCAATTAAAAACAAAATTACAATATAACATAAAAAATCCATATATACGATGTTGTTGCAATCATTTTTAATATGAAGTTTCAAGTTTAACTCCTAAAAATGAAATTAACTTTAGTAGCAATCATTTTACCCTTAAAAGAAAGAACTTCCAGGCGTGAATTAAAGATTAATTGAGCTCAAAACAGAAATATTATGAATACCTTTGGTTATAGCTTAAAGGTTTGGATTTGAGTTTTGAAAATGGTGTCATCTTTGTAGTTATTAGAAACACTTTATTCCTAAAGTGAAACTTTCCCAATAAAAATTTAAATTAATCAAGCTACAAAGTAAATATCGAACTTGAAAAACAAAAATCATGCCACTTTTTATGTAGAAACAAGTTGCATCAATATATAGGATTAAAGAAATGATTTAACACATGCAAATAGTTTGTAATATTTCATTTCTTTTTCCAGTATGATTTTTTTAGTAACATAAAGTTTCCCTTTTAAAGAATTTTATACGATGCAAATTTGAATTAATCAAAAGCTATCAAAAAATAAATATCAATTTTAATAATATACTTTACTTCAATAATGTCCTGCCTATATTTGGACTCTCACCAACTACTGACCAATATGTTGGATTGATATTGACATGTGGGCAATCTTATCTATAATTTTATTTTATTTTTTAAGTAGTAGCAAAAAAAGAAAATATAATTATCATGAATATAGCCTAGTTATATGGTCCACATTGCATGCACAAACTCTTTTTTTTTTAATTATCAACAATTAGTTTATTTAATTTAATTAGTGTAGGTCTTTTGCTATATTCGAGTCGTGAGTTTATCAAAAATAATAATATTTTTTTATAATAAGATTATGTATACTATATGTCATTTTTATTTGACTTTATTTATAGGACTATACTGAACATTTGTTGGTGTTATGGTTGGTGTAGGATCTTTGTACCCGCCCTCAACAATTACTATTAATTTGTTTATTATTTGATTTAACTAGTTTCCTTTACTTATACATGTTCTAAACAATTGTTAATTTATTAAGTATTTAATTAGCTAGTTTAGGTTCAAATAAACAACAAAATGAGTGAGAATAGCAAGATAGAAGATAATAGATGAATTATAAATCAAATATTGAATTATTATTATGGTTTTGGTTCAGCTAACATTAACAACTGATTAACCTACTAAATATAATAAGTAATAGCTAATCTAGTTTGAAAATATTGTATTTGGAGCTTTTGAAAGATTTTATCAATTTGAATTTGAAAAATTTCCCAAAAATAATAATAATTAAGAACTACTTTTTTTCTTAAAAAAAGAAGCCAATTAGACATTTTTGTTTTCAAATATGAGCTGAGTTTTTTTTTTATCGAAAGTAACTTCTCTACCTCCACGAGGTAAATGTAAGATCTGTGTATATATCCTAATTCATAATTATATGATGATGTATCTAATGATTTTGCTTGTAGTGGAGTCTAAATGGGTTCTCATGGAGAGCTTGGGCTAAACCAAGTTTGGGCCTTGGGCCTTGTGGTTACTTTTCATTACTCTCCTTAAACATACAAGTTTTTTTTTTTTTTGTATAAATTATAGGAACCACATATTATAAGTACTAAATAACATTATATCCCTTCTAGTTTTCTATTTACCAAATCCCTTAAAAATGATATTTGCGGGATACATAGTGTTGTGCATGGGATACAATAGGTTTGATACATTCCACATAGCGAGATACATAGCGTTGTGCACGGGATACATAGCATTGTGCACGAGATACATAGCGTTTGATACATTCCACATAGCGGGATACATAGCATTGTGCACGAGATACATGCGGGATACATAGGTAAATAAGGGATTTTTGAAATAAGTAGGGATAAATGGATATTAAGGTAAGTAAAGGAGTGTTGTTAAGTAATTTGTCCTTTTTTTTTTTAAGACGGAATGAGCAGGGAGATATTATATTTAGTTTTGGTTATAAGTTGTTTTTTATTAATTTATTTNCAAATAAACAACAAAATGAGTGAGAATGGCAAGATAGAAGATAATAGATAAATTACAAATCAATTATCGAATTATTATTATGATTTTGGTTCAGCTAACGTTAACAACTGCTTAACCTACTAAATATAATAGTAATAACTAATCTAGTTTGAAAAATTATATTGTATTTGGACCTTTTGACAGATTTAACAATTTAAGTTTGAAAAATTCCCCAAAATAATAATAATTAAGAATTACTTTTTTTTTTCTTTTAAAAAAGAAGAAACCAATTAGACATTTTGTTTTAAAATGACAACCGATTTTTTAAAAGTAAATTCTCTACCTTTACAAGTAACGGGTAAGATCTGTGTATATATGTGATACATACAATTTTTTTGCTTGTAGTGGAGTCTAAATGGGCTCTCATGGAGAGTTTGGGCTAAACCAAGTTTGGGCCTTGGGCCTTGTGGTTACTTTTCCTAACCAAGAAATCTTTTCATTACTCTCCTTAAATATATTAGTACTTTTTTTTTAAATGTGGAATGAGCAGGGAGATCTTGTATTTAGATTTTATAAGTTGTTTTTTATTAATTTATTTATTAAATTATAAGGTATTGATATTAATCTAATGCTATGTATTGAGAATTAGAAAGTCCTATTAGAATTTGTAATATTCACTCTTAAATACGTTATTTATGTTTTCTTTCTCTATTTTGAACTAATTTGGTATAGTTAAGCAAACATAAAAGAAGTCGATAAAATAAACTATCTAAATCAACAACAACACAGTTAGTGTAATTTCGTAAGTGTAGTCTAAGGAGGGTGAAGCATATGCAACCTTACCTCAAAAGTAAAAAAGTGGAAAGAACTAAAATTTAATCGATGCTTTAAAGTTATTTAACTTATAGCCACTCTTAATCCAAAATTTAAATTTAAACAATATAATAGATAAATTGTGAAGCTTTCCAATATGAAATTAGTAGAATTCAGTGTTCAAATTATTCGAGAAAAGTTTAAATTTATCCTATCTGACTTCTAATATAATTTTAAAATTTTCCTCAAATTAGAAGCTCATTAAGGATCATTAAAACATTTTTACCCCTAATGATGTATAAAATTAGACCAAAGACGGAAAATAAAAAGTAATATTTAAAAACACTTTCGAATTATTAATATTTCATGTATTTCATATCTGAACTATTAACTGTTTTCTTTTCAACTTGATTATTGTCATCTCAATATTTGAACACGTCTAATTGAATAGATAATAATAATAGTTCAAATTTAAAAAATTAATAGTTGACAATTGACACAATAAACTTGTGTTTGATCGGAAAAGAAAACGACTGATAAATAAAGTAAAATTCTATAAGTTAAAATGTATTTTTACCATTAACTCAATAAATCGACTCCTTTTCGAAAGGAGGGGAAGAGAGCGGCACACGTAGTTACGCTTCAGACCTCAAAATTTCGACTGAAAAAAAAAACAGTTACACAGAGAGAAGAGAAGAAGAACGAAAACAAAAACGAGAAAATTATGGGATCGGCTGATTCAGAATTGGATTCAATTTTTCAGGATAACAAGCGTCATCGTAATCGTCTTGTTCCGATCGGTACATTTTCGAAAAACCCTAATTTTTTTATATTTTTTGCAGTATTGGATCGTCTGAAATAGTTAAATTTTGTATTTCATTGTGATGTTGTCTGTATAAGTATCCAATTGTTACTCAATTTGTAAGGTTTTAGATTTCTGAGATTTTTCCTTGGTGAATTTGATTCATATGTGCGGATTGACCTTTGCTTTTGATTTGTCTTCAAATATATATAAATTTTTTAAGTTCACATCGAGCTAAAACAATAATGATTATGTATCAAACTCAAACAAGAGGTTGGTGTTGATTGTATGAATCCTTGTTGTTTATTTAAGCTTATTTCACATTATCATCATACTAGTGAAAAATAATTGGAGCTTGATTTAGTAGTCATGTAGCATGAATCAAATTCAAGTCTAAATCTCAATATGTGCTTGAAGCTACTCTCATGAGGTTTTAGGTTCAAATTCCAACATGATAAAAACACTAGGTGACTTCTTCCTATCTATTAGAGGTGGCTCACCTGGTATTCGTTGCTGGTGGGAGGTGACAAGTATCCTATGGAACTAATCGAGGTGTGCGCCAACTGGCAAGGACACCATGGTTATAAAAAGATGGGGGCTAAGTTCATTAATATGTAAACTTGCATCTTTGTGTTGGAGCTTGAACTCTTGCATTTTACATGATAGTATTTTCATTTTATGAGAATTCGTTTTGCTCCTTTCACTTTGCTCAATCACACACTACACATATTGTAATTTTGCCTTTGGTTTCGATGGGAAAAGGTAATTCCACATGATGGTCTTATCAATTCTGGAAAGCAATCAAATGTCATTATTATGTTCTGATTTCATATATTTAATACGACTAGAATTTAGTAATTTAATCACATCTAGTCACACTCCTCTAGAGTTTGAAGCTGCGTAGGATCTATTTTTACCGTTATGGGATAAACTAATCGCACTCCAAAATGAGATTACTCTCACTACTGTGTTGAATAATTACCAGGGATTGCCTCTAGTACTTGCTGAATATATGCCACTGCTTTTTGGCTAAAATTCTCCTTCTTTCAAATAGAAAAGTTGTACCAAATATTATGCTTCCTTTGTATTTCCCAGCTGTTGAATGGCACACTGTAAATGAAATGAATTTTTTAGTCATGTCCCAAATGATCCTTAGGAGGATATTAAGACATTTTCTGTTCCTGAAGTATTAGTACCTAATTTGTCGAAATATAGGAGGTTCTCTGGCTTGTATTCCCTCAGTGACCTTTCTCAATGTTTTCTTTAGGGGTAGTCCCATAATGATAGGGATGAAGTACGAACCGAGCTCTAATACCCATAGGTTATAACATTATCGAAGTTTGAAAGTACCCTTACTATTTTGGTGCTGATTATTACTACTCCTGGGTTAGTTTCTGCCTCGTTTAAGCTATGAGGTAATCCATCTTGCTGCAAAAGAGCACTTCAGACTCTGAGCTACTTTCTGCCTCTCTTAAGCGACACGATAATGTTTCTGTCCACAACACGCTGGCGCCCTTTTTGAAACAATGGGCTATTGAAACTCAGCTTCACATGATGCAGGTGGCTCGGCCGCTACGATGTGGTAAGCCCGCAGTCTCACCTGCAAGAACAGCCCAACACAATGCGGTAGCGTGGCTCTACCACAATGCATTAAGCTTACAATTGAACCAGCAACTCTTTTTCTAGTTTTCTCTTTCATTTGCTCCCCACCTTGCTAAATTTGCTTTCAATTTTCAAGTTTTACCCTTTAGGCAGGTTTTGAACATTATATAGGACTTGTTCAAGGTACAGGATGTTGCAGATTACTCTACGCATGTATGTCAATGATGGTAATTCAGCCTCGTTAATTGGATCAATAGCTGTTATTAACTCAAGCTATATAATATAACTTTATAGGTTGGGGTTGAGCTTAAATGTGATAACCAACTTCTCCTATTTCCGGAAAAAGCAATAATGAACTTTGCAAATTCATGTCTTATTAACTATATATCCCAACCATCGAGAGTAAATCTTCCTGGTCCATGTTGAAAGAAACAAAAGCTGAGAAGACATTGAACCTATGGAACACCCCAATGCTCTCATATGGTGTGAAACTGATTTTTGATGCCTGCTTTACTGCTAGTGAGCAGGGAAGTAATCTTTATGGTCTTGTATGGAGTGGTAGTATATGTTTCTGCTTATAAGTCGAGGTCATTTGGTCTTCTGTTATGAATTCTCGAGAAGTGATGCATTTTCTGCTGCCTTACTTTCCTGTGAGATATCGTTCATGTTAATCTTCCCAATCCTTGTTGATCGTCCATTGCTTCAGTGTTTTTGGCTAGATTGTGGCTGAGCACTCCTAACTTGTATTCTCATTGTTTAATTTATGACTTTGTCGATTTCAGGTGCATTTCTCACTGCAGGAGTGCTGACTGCCGGACTCATTAGTTTCAAGCGGGGAAATTCTCAATTAGGTCAGCAACTAATGAGAGCTAGAGTTCTTGTTCAAGGTGGTACAGTCGCATTGATGGTTGGGTCAGCATATTACTATGGAGATAATTTCAAGCGCGCTGGATGACTGACTGCCAAACGACTTCCTCATTCGTCTGTCATGAGTTGATTTCTGCAGGGAAAAATGATTCCATATCTTGCTAGGATGCAGTTTCTTTGCATGGCTGTCATTGCCACTCCAACCACTTCCCCATCACATAGGAGAGAAAAATAGAGGAAAAGTAATAACAGAGTGAAAATAATGCTAATGTTTATGTATTTTTTAATTAATGGGGTGGACGTGACTTTCTTGCTTTGTATCTGTTATGTGGTTTTAATCTTTATGTTAGTTGAAATTGATTAATCTGTGTGTGGCTTCTGAGAGTCAAATTCAAAAAGAAGAAAATAACTGTTATTCGAAAAATATATCGAAAAAGGAGATATTGAGTTTGAACTTCATATATCTTTCAAATTTCAGCGATTTTTCACATCTACATTTAGACTATAGTACAGTAGGTTACTTGATTTTAGGTAGGAGTATTTCTATTCGAATGATATTTCACATCTTATTTTTAGTTACATCTTAAATACTGGCTAAATATTACTCCCTCCGGTCCGGTCCAATTTATATGTACTTAAAATTTCTTGAGATTCAAATTATACAAAACTTTAATCAATATTTTAAAATAACATTTATCCATCATATTAACATGAGAAAGAACCACAATTTGTAATACTTTTCATTCTACTATTAAATATTTAACTTTAAATCTTAAAATATTAAATTAATCTACAAAAACGTCACTTAAAAATTGACTATTTCAACTATTTTTTATGTTCTTTTATCTCAAAAGCTCCCACTCGAGATCAGTAATGATAAAAATTGACAATTGACCATTTAAAACTCCAACTCGAGATCGGTGATGGTAAAAATTGACCATTTAAACTAATTTTATGTTCTTTTGTCCCATAAGCTCGAACTCGAAATCCGTGGTGGGTTGGAAGTAATATAGATTTGAGGTTGCGGAGAGGAGCTAAATACGGGTAATTATAGTGACATGGTGGGTAGTGGGTTACCTTTTTGTTGAGCTACAGCCATGGATGCAATTTTGAAGAAGAAGCCAAAGTGCGAAGGGTAAGGAGGAATTGTAAAAATTTCTCAACAATTTTCAGAAGAAAAAAAGAAAAGAAAGGTAACGCACAATAATCAAAGCCACGTAGGTGTTAGTATCATTCTTTTGTATACATTGCACGTGCCTTTTTTCAACTCTGTAACTCTGCCTAATGCCCAACATGTCGACACCTTTCCCTTTTATATATACTGTGTACCTTTTATTTCTCCATTTTTTTCTTTTATTTCCCCATTCAGATCTTGCATAATTCTCCTGGTTAGTCTAGTTTCAATTTTATCTTGATTTTGATGTGTGTAGATTTGTTTCTTGTTGTATATTTTTGAAGAAATGAAATTGATTTGATTTGATTGTGGAGGGGTGTACTTTTTATTTGATGGGTTTGTTTTTTTTGGCTAAAGTTTTGATCTTTTTCAATTTGGTTTCATCTAATCCAATTTGATTGTGCATTGCCAAGACTAGAGTACATCTTTGAATGTTGTGATTCTTTTAGTTTTAATCAATTGTTATGTGTAGTGGTTCTTGGAATGGATTTGTGTATTTTGAGGGAGTCAAGTTTGTGAGTTTCTTTTTTTTTATAAGCTTGTGTTCGCCTTGACTAATTCCACGGGTACTTGTTGTCGCCCTCCATCACAGAAACTCTGTCTACGTAGGCTTGGACAAATGGGAATAAATCACTTAGTGTTTATGAAGTGGTGGTTAGATTATCTATGGGGTGGAGTGTTGGTCGATCAAGAATTTGCACGTCTTGAAAATGAGCGTAGTGGAGAATGAGGATGTTGAGATGGATGTGTGAGCATATTAGGAGAGATAGAATCAACAAAGAAGCTATTCAGGACTAGGTGGGATCAGTGACCTACAGGTGTAAGATGAGGGAAGTGAGATTGAGATAGTTTGGGCATCTGAAGAGAAGATGCACATTTGCCCCAATGATGAGGTGTTCTGGTTGACTATTTGGGTATAAGGAGAGGTAGAGGTAGAACCGCAGAAATCTTGGGGAAAGGTGAGTAGACATGACATACCACACCTTCAGTTCATAGATAGGAAGATATGGAGGTCGAGGATTAGGGTAGAAGGTTAGTAGGTAGTCGAGCATTGTCTAGTTCCCTTATTTGCTGCAGTTACTGTATTATCCGTCGTTATTGTAACCATTTTCTTCTTATGCTCTTTCAAAAACAGCCGTGTAATTGCTGATCTCATTGTTTGGTTTCTGTTTTTACATCTTCTTTACTGAACTTACAATCTTATATGTTGAATCCTTGTCTTCATTCCGCAGATTCTGAGGATCAATAGTTAGTTGAAAATGTCTTCTCCAAGCAAACGAAGAGATATGGATGTTATGAAATTGTAAGAACGTCCGAGATAAGATTTTCTTGCTGTCATGGATATATTTTTGTAGATTATAAACAGTTTAGCTGTTTCTTCATCGTATCTGATCAACCGGCATTTTTTAGTACATATGAAAGTTCATATGGCAGCTTTTGATTACCAACATGAGGTTTCTTTATGTCATTTTCATTTCACAGGATGATGAGTGATTACACCGTGGAGACAATTAATGATGGAATCACGGAGTTCAACGTGGAATTTCATGGCCCAAAAGAAAGTAATGTCATGAAGATACTTGTTTCACTTTGTCTTTTATTGATTTCGTGGCTTTGCTGAAGGATCATCTTCCCCTAGATTGGCTTTCTCCTTCTTAAAGTTAGTTTTTGAAGAGAGGGCAGCAATTTTAATTGGATTAGTTTTTATATACGGTGATACAGCAATTTTAATTGGATTAGTTTTTATATATGGTGATACAGCAATTTAAATTGTTTCAATTATGTATCTTAGTTATCTCAAAATGTCTGTTCTAACACTCATCATTCTACATTTTAGCATAAGAATAACCAATCAAAACCTTCATGCTCTCAGTCTTGGAAGTAGCTTTTCCACCAGAATCTTGTGCTTGTTGCTTTTCCCACAGAGCAGCACATTGCATATTATATGATATTGCTATTGGAGGTGCTAATTGCTTAGATAACTATGTTTCTGAGACTCAGGTGTTTATCTAGACGTCGGATGCTTCATCACATAAATTTTAGCATTCAACCCCCGAGTGCGGATACAGCCAATAAATGTATATTACGACATATAGAAGTACATATTTTGATTAATAAAAAATGTTGGCTTACAACTAATGAAATTTAATTCCTATAAGCACCTAATATTTATTCATAAGCCTGGTGTTCTAGCAAAACATTCTCATACTTTCTTTAACTATATATATATATATATATATATATATATGATATAAACCAATAATCAACCCAAAATCCTAATCAGTCTATACTTCTTAGTCATAGATGTAGTTAAAGCAGTCAAGACGTTGACCAAATTTAGTGTGGATCTCACACCCAAATCGTGTCCTTCCGACACGGGTGCGATAGGTATTTTGATGGGTCAGAGCAACATAGGATAATGCAGACTGATACATTTAATTGGTCGTAAATATGCTTTTTTTCCCTGTACTTTGCTAACTATCTAAATTGTTGCAGGCCTTTATGAAGGTGGAGTCTGGAAAATAAGGGTCGAGTTGCCAGATGCCTATCCTTACAAGTCTCCTTCCATTGGGTTTCTCAACAAAATATTCCACCCCAATGTTGATGAGCTGTAAGCTATATATACATTCTTTCTGTATTTTAAGCAACTACCTTTTTTTCTCTGTTAGTCTCATGTAGGAAGTTGCGGTAGATAGTTTGTATGTATGGTAGGCGCAGTTCGTCTTTTAATCTCTTTGTGGAACCTCTGTAACACAAGTCTATGTAGTTTTGCAAAATGTTAATGCACTATTGCTCACGAGATTCATCTGTTATTGCAGGTCTGGCTCTGTATGTTTGGATGTCATCAATCAGTCATGGAGCCCTATGTTTGGTAATGCGTACTGCTAAGTGAACAAAGCATTAAGATTCTTAGGGTGAAAAATGCTTAACGGCATGAGCTCTTACTTCTGCGTAGTTTGTTTCACACGTATGCATTTCACTTTACCATATGACTGAAGTGTTTCTGCTCGAGGTTCTTTAAGCATAGGCTGTAGATATGAACTAATCGAAGACAAAAAAAATTGTGCGGCGACACCCTGTAGGCTAAACTTTATATAATAGAAGCTCAACTCTTGTTCCACCGTTCAGAATATGTTACAAAATACCTTTGAAATGAAAATTACTAGACGTGTCATTCTTGGTTTTATTTAAGGTAAGTGACATATAATTTAGTTTTGTCTTGTACTCCATATATCTTCATGTTGATAACATCATAAAACATTTATAAACTGTGAGCTCCACGATATCTGACCAAGCATATGCTGGTGTGCAGATCTCTTAAACGTATTTGAGGTTTTCCTGCCACAGCTTTTGCTATATCCGAATCCTTCAGATCCATTAAATGGTGATGCAGCCTCACTGATGATGAAAGACAAGAATCAATATGAGCAAAAAGTGAAAGGTGATTATTTGACAACCATGGCTGACGTGCATGTTACGAAGATATTATATGTTGCAATTCTTCTTTTATCTGAGAATGTGAAACCAGTGACAGTATCTTACTTGTTGTTTCATGATGCAGAGTATTGTGAACGGTACGCAAAGAAGGAGAATGTCGTTGGCACACCAAAAGATGAGAGTGATGATGAGATTAGTGAAGAGGAGTTCAGTGGACAGAGTGACAGCGATGACGAAGTTGTTGGACATGCTGATCCTTGAGTGAATAGACTAGGATCCTAAATGGAGATCATGTTTTTAGTTCATTTTTCTCCTTACATGTAATATTCGATTCGTCGTCGCATGTAAATCTAGGTGCCAAAGGTAGTTTAGGGACAATATACATAACCTGCAGATGTGTAATGAATTTCAGTCTGTAGAAACTCTCCACCTTATGGTCAATGTAACTTACTAATATATGTGTTAGAATTCAGGTTCTTGTTTTAAACTTGTCTTCGAACCTGATGTGTTTGTTATCTTTAAGGTTCTTAGCGTTGAATTCATTTCGCTTTTGAAATTATGAGTTCAGAATTCAATATTGATTGAATTCATATATTATTTTATGTTTAACTTGTCCTTGTTAATTATTTCATGAAAGGGATGTCTACAAGGTGCTTTATTTCTTAAGTTGTTGGTTACTAATTTAGAAGTTGAGCCAGCAAAAGTGACATAATTAATTACCTGTACAATCAGTGACAGATTTAAAGTAGATAGTGACAGATTATTTAGACTATTATTCCATCGTTTCAAAATAAGTAATTTTGTCTGTTTTACCAACTATATCACTATACTTCACATTCTTAATAGTGTTACCATATTATTTCTTAAGAGATGAGATTTTGCCTAAGGTGATGCTTATTTTGAGACGGAGGCAGTAATAGATATAACTGAGGGTAAAAAAGTTTATACTATCAATATTGCAAGTCTAATATTTTGGGTTACTAATCCCACATCTTCTAAATAGTCATAAACTTTAACACGATATTAGAGCAGACAGATGTCATGAGTTCATGTCACGGTTGCCACCTATTCTGAAATAAAATATGTGATCTGTGTTTGATAGATGGTCTGAAAGAGCAAAAAAAAGACAGTAGAGGATGAAGTTAAATAAAAAATCAGCAGCCGGCCTGTTTTGGATTTTAGTTGTTGTGTTTTCCGCCAAATGGCGCCAAATTAGTCGATTATCGACTATTCAAACATTGGGAATATCAATAATCATGACTGAATGATTCATCATATCTTTATTATCATCCTATTTTTGCAGCACATTTGCTAGTATCATGCAAAAATGAACAGAGTTTTTACTTTTGCTTTGCTCTTCATTTCATTCTTTTTCATCTTTGACACAACTGTATGTGATGAAACAGTGACTAGAGATGCACTGCTCAAGTTTCTTGCAGAGGTTTCTAACAATAATAGTACAATTCTTGGTACTAATTCGGGCTGGAACTCGACATCTGATCCTTGCAAGGACAAGTGGCTTGGTGTTACATGTAACGCGAAGACTCTCTCCGTGGAGAAAATCATTCTTGATGGTTATGATTTTTCGTCTGGAACGTTTGATGTTACCACGATTTGTAATGTGGAGCCTATCGCGCACACCCTTTTCTTCCTGAGTCTGAAAAATGGCCTACTTCAGGGGAAAAACTTTGACAGTATAGATAAATGTAAGCATCTAAGACATCTTGTTCTTGGTGGAAACCGGTTCTCAGGTAGCATTCCACAATCATTTTCAAGATTGAATAACTTGAAAAGGCTTGACATATCCAACAATAGATTATCAGGTGTTCTCCCTGATTTATCTAGGATTTCGGGCTTGATTGAATTCGAGGCTCAGAATAACCAGCTATCAGGAGAGATACCTGAATTTGATTTCTCAAACTTTGTTGCATTTAATGTCTCTTTCAACAATTTCAGTGGATCGATTCCGCCTGAGGGTGATAGTTTCCCTGTTAGTAGATACTTGGAAAATCCTCTGTTGTGTGGCTCCCCGTTGGCTGGAAAATGCTCATCACTGTCCGAAGATTCAGAATCAGCTGATCATGACAAGCCAAAGAGCAGCTTGTCAAGAGATGAAATTCTCATGTTTTCAGGTTATTTCCTCATAGGCCTGGCTCTGGTTCTTCTTATCCTACTATGCGTCTATAGAAAACGGAAGCAGAAGCAGCAGAAGAAGAAAGAATCAAGAATCGAGCTGACGAAAAAGGTTGCTACAGTTGATCATGACAGTACTACTACATCAATGGATCAATCAAAGAAAGGCGCGAGCAATTCAGATATCTCATCAGCTGTCATTTCTTCCGATGACAGCAACACCGCGGTTTCACAGTCACTCGTGGTTCTTACGAGTCCTGAGGCGAATAACGGATTGAGATTTGAGGATTTGCTTAAGGCTCCAGCAGAGTTGCTTGGAAGAGGGAAACATGGTAGTATGTACAAAGTGATGTGTGACAATCCCAAAATGACAATGGCTGTCAAGAGGATAAAAGATTGGTCAATAACTGGTAGTGAATTCAAGAAGAGAATGCAGAAACTAGACAAAATCAGGCATCCAAATGTGTTGCCTGCTGTTGCCTTTTATTCTTCTAGACAAGAGAAGCTTTTGGTCTATGAGTACCAAGACAATGGCAGTCTTCTCCTACTTCTACAAGGTAATTCACTCTACTAGTCTATTCTTCTGTGTATTGAATTGTGCGACCATTTCATCTAGGCATATAAACAGACACTCGAACTTGGCCTCAGCTGGCAAGTAAGCACTCAACTTTGAGAGAGTGCACATCTAGACCCCTCAAATTGGTCTCAACTGGCAACTAAACACTCAAACTCGTCCCCATTGTGTCTAATGGACACCTGAAGCTAATGTAACACATAAATCTTGGAGTTTTCTAGATGATCATTTTGTAAGTTGGAGTGTTCAACTGATACAATGGAGACGAGTTGAGGTGTCTAGATGTGCATACTCAAAATTGGAGTGTTTACTTGCAAGATGAGGCCAAAATTTGAGTGTCTGTTGATGTTTTATCAATTATGACTTTCATTTAAGAACGTAAGTTGCATGAAGGTCTGATTCTTTTTCATCAGCTAAGCATGTGAACATTCTTATTCATAATAGGTGAATAAAGGTTAGATATCAATATGTTCTATTACCATATGAAATTGTGAGACGTGCTCATCTAAAGACTTAAAACTGTTAAAAAGCGCGAACTTTTGCTTACTTAACTATGTTAGATAAATGAGTAGTATTAAGGCTTTTAGGCATGTGAAATACTTTATTTAAGGTACTTATTGTCCCCTCATGATTTAAACATGTCAAAATTCTCTTTTAGAACTTCAGTTAGAAACCTCTGTTTGCCTTATTATCTTCAACACTTGTGCATGAATCTGCTTTTCAGGAATCCAGACAGGCCAAAGATTTCATTGGAGTAGTAGACTTTCTATAGCAGCAGGTATCGCCGATGCTTTAGCTTTCATGCATCAGGAGCTTCAACATGACAGAATTGCACATGGAAACTTGAAATCATCAAACATTTTCTTGACCAACAACATGGAGCCAATGATCGGCGAATATGGCCTTATGAGCATTGCAGAAATCAATACTACTACAGCAAGCAATTCCCATAATGTCTTCCCTATAACTGATGAAAATGTAGGAGCAATCTTTAAAGAAGATGTTTATGCATTTGGTGTCATTCTTTTGGAGTTGCTAACAGGGAAAGTGCAAAACAATGGAATTGAACTTGCAAGTTGGGTTGTTTCTGTGCTAAGAGAAGAATGGACAGTTGAAGTGTTTGACAGAACTTTGATACAAGAAGGTGCTAGTGAAGAAAGGATGGTTAATTTGTTACAAGTTGCTGTTAAATGTGTGAACCAGTCTCATGAGGCTAGGCCTAGTATAAACCAAGTTGCTCTCATGGTTACTACTATACGAGACGAGGATGACAGGTCCATCGATGTTTCTGCAAGTACTAGTACTATCATCTGATCAGAACTCAATGTTTCAAACTGTTCATCATTTTTCTCTTCAAGAATCTAGTTAACTATTCTTTAAGATTGAATTTTTGGACAAAGGATGTACTTATTGTTTATCATAAGCTCATGAATTACTTTACATTCAACATGTTTAGTAGGAGTTGATTTTCTCCTACTTGTAGCAATCAATGTCTTTGCTTATCTTGATTCAAGTCTATGACATAGATAAGATAAACAAATGATCACATTTGCCAGAAAATGCAAGCAGCATGGTCGTTTAAGATGGTTTGTCTCAAGAAACCTATAATTTCTTGGGATCAATGCAATTTTATCTGTGGACAGATTTGACCAAGACTTAATCCAGTGCTAAACCAGTAAATCAAACTCACATCATTGGTAACTTTGGTATTCAAGATTAGTAAATGATCAACTGATAAATTTCTCTATTTGTAAAAGAAAAAAAGGGAAATTGAATGTGTATATTGTCTATTGTAAGCAGGTTATGAACTTTGACATTAAGACTAACTTCCTGATGGTCACTGTAAAGAATTTACAAATTTCTATCTGATTCTTTGAAGAGGTACAGGGAAAATGGAACCACCTCTGTGCACTAATTTGCTCAATATGCTTTTCAAAAAAATCTTCACTGATGTTCCTATGAGGGACGGGCCACTGCTCGGAGTCTAACATCTGATCCCTTGCAGATATCCTCATAAATTTTCTCCACGGATGCAGCGCTGATCATAAGTTATGCCATGGTTGCAAGTCATGTTGTGGTTAAGACTCACGAAGGAAGGTTACTGAAGCCGAAGTACACTGTTCGTTGTTGAAATGCATTGACTGCATAGTCCACCTGGAAATGTCCCAGCTGAGACTTGAATCTAAGGCCATATCCGAAGCCAATTCCGTTTCCTGGTTTGCCATGCCTAAGAGAAGGATTTCCTGAAATGCATCAATGGCTCAAATGTTAGAAGAAAATATGTTAGGAAACGCTTCTTCTGAAACTAGGGTAGTGATATCTGGGCACTGTACTCTTTTCATCCACAAAAAAAAGAAAAGACAACCATCACGAAGCCCAAAATGTTTACGTATGAATTTCTGAGGGATACACATGCGTGAAAGGATGAAGCATTTGTCTCATTGTTTGTTATGAAAGCAGTCAATCATCTAAATATAGAAGTCCAGGATTCTGAGATTCAGAGAGCTTGTACTGTGCAAATGCTGAAGTTCAGTCAGTTCATATTGATCCAAAAACTAAAGGAAATGTTACCATTGTTGTAATGGACTCAAATGTCAACCCCTATTGCGATAAGTCTTACCATTTTACACCAACTCCAGAGGCCAGAGCTTTTCGTTTTCTTTCTTTCTTCCTATTTTTTAAAAACTTTTCACTTGTATATCTCATTTAGAAGACAAGCTTTATCTTGCTCGTCGATATTCCTATCTATAAACAGGGAAGATGATGGAACCTTTATATATCATACTATAGAAAGAGAAAATGTGTCCTCTTTATATGTAGAAACCACAAAAGGAAACAAGAAACTGAAAGTATTAATCCTAGAATCTGTTGGCTAACTGAACCAAGTTTCTTTCCCTTTCAACACTTTCCCCTCTCGTTGGCATGAAGTTATGATTCTAGGAATCTGGTAGCTGGAAAACACAGATCCTTCCTTTTCGATACACCCCCTTAAAATAGAATCAAAATATCTTCCTTTGCTAGCTTACGCACTAAATTGTCCAATTGTTTCTTGTGAACTCCTCAAAAGAATATCTACTAATTGATTAAGGTTGATATACACGGCATGTTCATTATCCCAGTCTCTAATTTCTCATCAATAAAGTAGTTGTACACCTCTACATGATCATACTACAATAAGAGGAAGGTCGTTTTGTAGAGGGTGGATATCATAAAGAAGGAAACAAATAGCCTTATGTAGAGAAATAGAAAATTCTCCCTAATTTATCTCATACAAACCCAAGCTATAGACAGTCGTTCTGAGAGAGTAAAGTTATTTGCATTATCCAACACACCATATGATATAGCAAACTATATTTTGTGCTATCAAGGCAACAGACCTTATCATCACATTGACAAGGTAAAGGAACTAGATTCAACCAGGTTGCGAACTTGCACTACTAAAGAGAGATCTAATATTCACCTATAACCATATGATGCCAAACATGGATGTTTTTAGTTGACCTACAAAGCTTAGCTAGAACAGTCAGGGTGGATATTAAGATTACGCAGCCCATATTATTGAACTTCTCCAATCTCCATTTGGAAAGCGTTTGCTTTTACTATGATATCCAAATATTTTAATATCTTGCTAAGAGTCACTTCGGGTACTGCTACCTCTGTAGCTATACACAACTGAATTAGCAAACTCTACACCCCCTTATAAATGATTTGGCAAAACCAACTAGTGTTACTCCATTACATTCTTCGTCAATATTCTCATCATCATGCTGATGAAGATTATCTTCACGCTATTATCCTTGATACTTATGAGAATACTAGTTTCCGTGCACGTGCGTTGCGCGTGTTTCCCATATTAATGATATAGTTCCCAATTTTTTAACTTGGTAGTTCCCACTCTATAGTAAAATACTACTACAAGATATCATTTTATAACTCCCTCCAAATACACAAATAACGTCGTATTAATTATAAGAATAAATCAATTAATGAAAATTCTAAAATCAAGTCTTCCAAAGAAACGTAACCAACTTCCTCCTTTTCATAGCTCATGAATTTCTGCTAGCTGCACTCCATATATCATCCAATGAATGTTGAATGTTACATGTAAATTGATATGACAATTATTCAATTCCAACATGTATCAACTCTACATGTTTNATGCCAAACATGGATGTTTTTAGTTGACCTACAAAGCTTAGCTAGAACAGTCAGGTGGATATTAAGATTACACAGCCCATATTATTGAACTTCTCCAATCTACATTTGGAAACCGTTTGCTTTTACTATGATATCCAAATATTTTAATATCTTGCTAAGAGACATTTCGAGTACTGCTACTTCTGTAGCTATACACAACTGAATTAGCAAACTCTACACCCCTTTATAAATGATTTGGCAAAACCAACTAGTGTTACTCCATTACATTTTTCGTCGATATTCTTATCATCGTGCTGATGGATTATCTTCATGCACTTATCCTTGATACTTAGTGAAACCTAAATATGGAGTTAGATCTCGAAAGTAGCATTTAACCATAACCAGAACATATTAAGCTTTACTGCTTAAGTCATAGGCTAAATCATTAACAGTTTCATGGGAAACAAAAGGTTGAAACCCTTACAACAAGTAACCTACTCTATACAGGCCCAACAGCAGTAAGGCAGATAAAAAGCATGAAACAAACAACTTGAAAGAAGAAATGCAAAATACACAAGGAAAAAAAAAAACAGTTTTAAAAAATAATTTCTCAAAACAATCATTTGCAGTTGTCATATATAATGGCAGCCCCTCCTTCCCCAACCCTAACTGAAGCAACATAAGAAAACAAAGAAAGACGATACAACTAAACAAACAGACATTCTCAAACATTTCCAAAAGGAATAATCAAAATCAATGTTTTCTAAATTTCAACAGCAGTCAGTGACATTAAGCAAACCTTCTGCATGATGTAAAAATTACTAAGGTACTAACCGGGCACATGACGACCTGAGCCCAAGTCAGATCCACAATCCAAGAAGACAGCACCATCAAGCATCTGGCTCTGGACAAGAAGCGTTGGTTGTGAGACTCCAAAATATAATATTTAATAGGTCCAAAGGGATCAGACGTACCAGTATCTAAACTTGTAAATACTAATTCCACAGACAATGTGGAAGCAAGTAAGCGACAAATTAAACAAGGGAACCCCGTTCCTTCTCTTGCAGGCGCAGATAAGAGGACACAACTCGCATTTTACATTTGATATCCTGTTAAATCATTTCTTACAACAAATTGTTTCCTCTCTTCTTTTTAACAATCAATTCTGATAACTAACTTTTGTGAATAAAATTCTTTTCTTCAAATTAGAAGAAAGGTTCTTTTGACTTTAAAGCACTCTCACATGATGATTTATTTTACAATACATTTCTTACACAACAACAGGACATTTCTTCAAGGTCAAATTCTTCAACTAAGACAGGACAACATTGCCAATAAGAAGTCATGCATCCCCCTTAACACCACTTAAGAGTCTGTCTGCCCTATCTGCTACTAAAACATAAAATATTGTATTATAATGCTCCAGAAAGATGCAAGAAAGTTCTAATCAAAAGTCTAAGAAGACATTGTGGTACTAAAAGAATCAAAGTAAAAAAAAAAGGAATTAAGCCATTGCAAGTCCCGCTCAAAAGTTATGTTGCTCGGATTCTTCAAAAACGCATACGGGTGCATGTTGGATCCTTCAAAAATGCATTTTTGAAGGATCCAACACAGGTACAAAATTATTTTTGATGAGTCCGAGCAACATAGCTCAAAAGCCAACAAAGTTAAAGTGATTGACAAAGTATGACATTATTAATTTCAAACTCAGAAGATCCTATGAGTTTGCTTGTATTAAAGAGTTAAATGTCACTGGTATTTCCAGCTGCAGAGTTGATTGGAAAAGCTGATAGATATCAAAAACAAATAATACCATAACACCTTATCACAATCAGATTCAAATAACTGTATTCTGTTTCATACTAAGCACAATAGATTTTTCAAAAACCAAAATAAGCAAATCCATTTCTCAAGTCTGTGCTACAGAGTTGCTTTTTATTTTTTTGGTTCTGAATCATTGCACGCCATTTGAAATTAGCAAGATTTCATTCATATTTTTGCATCATGAAGGAACGTAAGAGACAAGAATAATAATAAGAAAACACTTTTGCAAGATGTGGAACCAAACAACTGTCCTAAAAGGCAAAGATCCAACAATTTACGAATCAAAACATACCAAAGGAAACGTCAGTTCATTGTTAGCAACCAGACAAGATCTACCACAACCAACAGCTCCTTCACCATACCCTCGGACACTACCAAGACCGCCAATTGCAAAAGCTTGATAGGGAGCTATATCCCCCACGATAGAACCACCCGTGAGGCTGTAAGAGAAAAAGGTAGGACTTTAGCATATGGAAAGATGCATTAGAATGGAAAACAAGAAAATAAAACTATACAGGAAAGAAACATTGTTTAACAGCGAGGCATAAGATTTTTTGCAAGACTAATATCAATATGAATGTGTCCTCAAGAAATATTCCCAACTTGTTGATAAGACCCATGCACCAATGACCATAAGTGTGTGGGCAATAGGACTAGAATCATAACTATAGCACACCTTGCTCCCTTTTCAATCATGTGAACCCAGTGCTGAGGGATCATTGATATAGTATCCCATTCAATAATTTCTCTCTCAACACTCAAGAAGAAAATGTATCTAGCATCACCTCTCTAACAACTTTTAGATCAGTGGATACTCCCCACTCCCATGCTGCCCAGAGTGAAACTCTTCGGAGAAGGCTGGTTGCTGGAGAATCAATGTTTTGCTTAGTTTCTATAGTTCTATTCTAGGAAGAATGGAGAGCTTTTCTCTCTCAGATCTAAATATTAACATTTTAAGAAGACGGGAAAAACTAGTAAATCTAAATAAACAATTAAAGATATTTTTCAAGAACAGTAGAATCTAATAAATCTGACTAACAATTGAAGATATATTTATCAAGAACAAACAAATAAATAAGCAGAATCCAGATTCTTAAACTACTGCTTTATATTGAATTTGTAGAGAAAAGTAAAGTTGAAAACTAAGTAGAGTTAAAATCTCAATAGTTTCTATTATTTCCAAGTCCAGCTTCCATGTGTTTACTTGTTTCTATAAATATCAAAGCGCATAGATCTTGACCTCTCCGATGCATAAGTCGTATTTCAAACATCTTTCACCCTTGACTTCCTTGCACCGTTTCCCTGGTGCTTTGATAATTTTAGTTCATTACTTCTTACATGCTTCCTCTTGTGCTTCTCACGTTAATATTTGGTCATTCCTGAGTAACTTACCAATAAATCATCAGACACTTGAAAGCACTGAATGCTAACTTTCACTATTTCATATATGTTGTTCTCGTAGTAATTGGATGCTTTATTATCTTTATTTAATTTTATATCTTTGTTTGATTAGTAACTACAGTACTGGTTGAACATGGTTGTAAAAACCAACTATGCCAAATTGACAGATCTTCAACTGTCCAAAATAAAAATGTCTCTCACCTTGACAAGAGAAAAGCTGGCCCAAGTTTTAGTCCCCTTGATGCAACAAACTTGAATCGGTTGAAGATCAGCCACTTGGAAAGAATGGGAACCCCTTGTTCAATTTGCAGGCTAAACTGGACAAGTGTGTGAACATGTTTTAGAAAGCATATAGAACATTGTATGCACTATGATATCAAAATAGAAGNAGGGTGTCGGTCGACACCCCTCAACTTCATGTGGCTCCGCCACTGAATAAATCATCAGACACTTGAAAGCACTAAATGCTAACTTTCACTATTTCATATATGTTGTTCTCGTGGTAATTGGATGCTTTATTATCTTTATTTAATTTTATATCTTTGTTTGATTAGTAAATACAGTACTGGTTGAACATGGTTGTAAATACCAACCATGCCAAATTGACAAATCTTCAACTGTCCAAATAAAAATGTGTCTCACCTTGACAAGAGAAAAGCCGGCCCAAGTTTTAGTCCCCTTGATGCAACAAACTTGAATCGGTTGAAGATTAGCCACTTGGAAAGAATGGGAACCCCTTGTTCAATTTGCAGGCTAAACTGGACAAGTGTGTGAACATGTTTTAGAAAGCATATAGAACACTGCATGCACTATGATATCAAAATAGAAGAGAAATTGAGAATTTTGCACCATTTTGTGTTTAGAAAGTGAATTACTTGAGAAAAACTACGATCATTTGCTTTTGCGTATCGAGACTCCTGTTTAACTACTACCATACTGTCATTATAGCCACCACTGCAAAGCAAGCATTTTGTGAGTAAAGGCAGAGTCAGAATCCGATTAAAAGAAGTTAAAAACAAGTAATAGTTTAAGTTACCTGCAAGTCACCGGAAACCCGTGAGTATCTCTATTTATTGACCGACCCTCATCGCTTACAGGACGAATATGCTGCATGAGAAATAACATTTACGCTTCCCTTAAAAAATCAAGGCTTAGAGCATCACACTTGAAGTTTAAATAACATGTGTATAGAGTTGCCATTAAGTGCTATCATTTGCACTTACCTCAAATTTTATACTTGTCTTGCTGCTCCAGTTGGAACTTGCTGGCTCACTCAAATCTAAGCCAGCAGATAAGCGAGATAAGTTAACTCCGCCACTTCCTGAGCGAGAGAAGTTGTCATCTGGTAAGCCATGGACCCCAATCTCGGGAGAAACGGAATGCTGGACAACAAGATAGTTCGGATTGAAGTCCATGATGTGTCAGATTTTCCATACATAACAATAAGTTGTCGTAAAGTCTACTCCCAAGCTGACACTTAAATTAAGTTGAACTAGTTCTCATTTCAAATAAATGTGACTCTGAGGCAGATATTTTACAGAAGAGTTGTGCTCTTCACCGCAATATGGTCCTCTTTATAACTGATCCAACTTTGGTAGTAAAATTCTAAGAACAATGGAAGGTGGAATTGCTCATTTTAAACACACTCAGACCTACATATTTAATTTGAATTCCAATCAAATGAGTTCCATAACCCCTTCATGAACCAGACTATTTCAAAATGCAAAATATTCAGTCCTAGAGAGTTTGTTCCTCTTTGACAAAAAGATAATAATAAATAAGTAAACCAAAATAAAATAGTTTTTTGAGTATAGCACACCTGAACGACAAAAGACTGTTGAGCAAGCCATTCTGGTCTTGGCTTCCGGTAAGTAATCAAGATATTGGAATCATAGAGTCCTTTATCCCACAAAACATCTAGCTTCTCGCTCTTGCCAAATAAATTTGGGTGTTTTATGCAAAGACTGCCAGAATAAAAACAAATAGATTATCAATCTAAGTATAAGTAAACAAAAACTGTTTAAACCAAAACCCTAAACCCTCCATCCTTACAACCCCCAACAATAAATTTATAACCGAAACAAAAAGAAGCTAAAAGTTTCATGAGTAGGACATGAGAAAACTATATTACCTGCCAATTACCAATTCAAGGGGGCTGCCAGAATTCCTGTTTGCGGAGACAGTGCAGCAATATATAGAAAGAAACAAAGATTTTAGAACTAATGAATACAAAATCAATTGGCATAAGTGATTTAATATGTAAGAACCTGAAAGGCTGGAGCATCAAAGCAGCACATAGTTTATGGGTGAAATCCACATTGACATCTATTTTAGCTGCAAGAAAGACCAATTCAAATTCAAGAAAGTAAATAAGAATTCAAACTTTACAATATAAAACACAAAAAAGAACTATCAGTCAGCATCCACTATGGCCAACCAAAAACACATTTGCATTAGCAAAATTCAAAAGAAAATTTTCAATCTTTGCAAACATATAGCAAACCAAAATCCACAGGCACCCTTTATTGGCACCCCATAACACACAAGTTTTAGAGAGTTATGAGACAAGAATTGTTATTTATTTATTTTGTTAACCGTGGTGTCCAGGCAAGCTTGCGCATAACGAATTCCAAGGGATACATGTCATCTCCCACTAGCGATAGGAACAGGTTAGGACAGATGGAAGAAATCACCTAGTGTTTTTTGTCTCGGTTGGAATTTGAACCCGAGACCTTATGGTTCTCAAACCACTTCATTAACCACTAGGCCACACCCTTGGGTGTGAGATAATAAATTGTGGATTTTATTTGAGAAATGGAGGAGAAAAAGAAGAGGCCTTTGCCACCATGTATGCTTTTCATAGCACCCATCAGCCTATTAATGAGTTCCCCACCATTCAAATTGATTGAAGATTCAATCTTTACAATATAAAGCACAAAAAAGAACTAGCAGCACCCACTATAGCCAACCAAAACCACATTTGCATAAGCACAAGAAAAAGAAAACCAAAACTATACATACCCTTTATTGACACCCGAAAACACTCCATAAAACAGAAATTTCAGAGAGTTATGAGATAATTTGGGTTTTATTCAAGAAATGAAGGTGCCAGCATGAATGCTTTTCTGAGCACCCATTAGCCTATAATGAGTTTCCCACCATTAAAATTGACTGAAAATTCAACCCTTAACAATATAAAGCACAAAAAAGAACCATCAGCATCCATTATATCCAACCAAAACAACATTTGCATTAGGCACAACAAAAAGTAAACCAAAACTATAGATACCCTTCATTGACACTCCCAAAAAACACAAATTCCTGAGAGTTATGAGATAATAAATTATGGGTTTTATTTAAGAAATGAAGGAGAAAAAGAAGAAATCTTTGCCAGCACGAATGCTTTTCTGAGCACCCATTAGCCTATAAATGAGTTTCCCACCATTAAAATTTACTGAAAATTCAATCCTTACAATATAAAGCACAAAAAAGAACTATCAGCATCCACTATATCCAACCAAAACAACATTTGCATTAGGCACAACAAAAAGAAAACCAAAACTATACATACCCTTCATTGACACTCCCAAAAAACACAAATTCCAGAGAGTTATGAGATAATAAATTATGAGTTTTATTCAAGAAAATGAAAGAGAAAAAGAAGAGTCTTTTGCCAGTATAAATGCTTTTCTGAGCACCATTAGCCCATTAATGAGTTTCTCACCATTCAAATTGATTAAAAATTCAATCTTTACAACATAAAGCACAAAAAAGAACCATCAGCACCCACTATAGCCAACCAAAACCACATTTGCATAGGCACAACAAAAAAATTGACACCCCAAAAACACACTTCATAAAACACAAATTACAGAGAGTTATGAGATAATAAATTTATGCGTTTTATTCAAGAAATAAAAGAGAAAAAGATAAGACCTTTGCCGGCATGAATGCTTTTCTGAGCACCCATTAGCCTATTAATGAGTTTTCCACCATTCAAAATGATTGAAACTTCTACAAGGTCTGTTGTATTGAGTAATTAGTGTTGGTTTTTTTTGTACTTATTCAGTGTGAGTTCTGTGTAAAACGAATATAAAGAAAACATAAGAAGAGGGAAAATTTGGGAATCGCTAATTCTCAAGTTATCTCTTGCTTTGTAGATTGGCTTACTACTCTTCAGTCTTTGCCCCTCCCTCTCTGCACGTGGTGTTCAATTCTGCCTTTCAATTAGAAATTGTCACACCATATATTATTAATTCGGATGGATCCAGAGGTATCATGTTTGAGTCCTTTGAGATAAAGTTATTTTTATCGGAAAATATTTTATTCTTTAATTTGAGAATTTTCTTGGCATGAAATTGGATGGAGTCATGCCACAATTTGGATATGAAACACAAGTAGGAAATTAAAACTTGTTAATCATGAAATTTTAGTAGCTTGACTATCTGAATTTTTCGTGGTGTAACCCGTTTTTCCTTCTTCAATCCAAAAAAAGTACTAGTTGATTTATGTTTATTAGCATTAGAAATCTACTACTCTATTTTTAACTAGGGGTGTCAAAGAGGTAGGTTGATAAGTCATTTATAAAATTTATATGATATTAATTTTTAGATTTATTTTCTTTTGTACGATCAAAATTAGATTTGTTAAAATTGTCACATTATTTTGGATTTTTTTCGATATTAGTGTGATTAATATTTGATATGTTTTTTTCTAAATGATGTGCAAGAATCATAATTTGAAATTAGAACACAATATCATACATACTTTTACATGACAGATAAAAAAAAAAATGTAGATATTTGATCAATCAACGAAATATGAAATATTACAAGAATCAAGCTTCATCTTACTAATTTACATTAGTGAAAATAAAGTTAAGCAAAGACAAAAAGTTAAATCACGCGAATGAAAAAATTTAATTGAGTCAACTAAAATTAAGTATCTAATAAGAAAAACTTAAAATGGTCAATAAATTTACTTCTTCTTCAATCATATTTTTATTGACTTTTCCTTATTTATGATTCTCAAAATTTTAAAAATCTGCTAAATTTTATTTCAAAGAGAATAAATTAGTAAATTTCCAATTTAAAATAGAGAATTAACTAACTTAATTAATTGTTGTCTATCTGATTAGATCAAAATGCGGTATTACTGTTGCCCATAATTGTTGGGATTATGTCTTTTATAAGAAAATTATTGTTTATCAATAGACAAATTAAAATCAAGATTAAAGATGGGTAGATAAATTAATCACATACTTTATATGGATGATCTAAAAATTATTAGTTGATCACATTCTTTATTTGGACCATCTAGAAACCTTTTTTTTTTTGTATTTCTATATATATAACATAAAACTCCAAAGACAATATATCTAACTTTTAAAATTATCAAAAAATGAAAACTTTCAAGTGCAATTTTTACATTCTTTTTCTTCTTATTCTTCCTCTTATTTTTGGATCACGTTGTTTAGCAAGAGTTCAAGTTCATATTATAAATAGGCTTCCAGATGGAATGCCAATGACTCTCCATTGTCAGTCTCATGACAATGATTTAGGACAATTAAGATTGACAGGAGGTGACGAAGCTAGTTGGACTTTTAGTGTTAATTTTTGGGGTACTACTATGTTTTATTGCGACGCTCAATGGGATAATAGTTCTATGACATATCGTTTTATTACCTATGATGCTAGTCGGGATGCCCGACGATGTCAAACGGAATGCTGGTGGATGATCTCTGAAGAAGAAACATTGTATGGCTATAATCAAGAGAGTGAATACTGGGAGTTGTTTCCCTTCACAAGTGCATGAATTTTCTTAACGATGCCTATTGTCTCCGCTTGTTTTTAAAAAATTATCAATTTTTCGTGCTCAAGATTAACAAGATCCAATTATCATTACTTCGTATCATGTAAGGTTGTTTGGTGATTGGCACATGTAACATGTACAAGGCAATATGATAATGATATATAGTTACTTTTAATTAAAATTTCATCATTGTTGCAAAATTATTTTAATATAATTATAAAGTTTGTATAAGCATAATCCTAACAAAAATATATAAAATTTCAACATATTGTGTTGGATTTCAAAAACTTATTGCATGTGAAATTCTAACACAACGTGATGGAGTTTTGAACTTATACATGGAGGTTTCAACCTCAAAAATAACTCCTTTATTTTATCGTAAATTACTATATTGATTATGATGGGTAAAAAAGAGAGATGCTTTCAACTTATATGCATGTATCAATTAATTTCACATTAACACCGTAAAATTATATAAAAAGAAATATATATATATATAAAAAGTCCTTTTGAATCACTAATTCTATAATTTATAATACATTAAATAAATTTTTAAATATAAATAAAATTTGGACCAAATTAACTTTACATATTCATCATAATAAATAAAAGTACTTAAATGATAAATATAAAAACTTAAGTGTCTTAACTTACAATCAATACTATATTTAAGGGTCTATCTCTAAATTTCCCCTTATTATTTAGGAGTCAAAAAAATTAAAATAAAGAAAGATAAACAACCCTGCTCTTCCGCCGCCTACCCTTCACCGCCGACATCTACCACCGACTCCGGCGGCCAAAAAGTTGCAATCTTTGTATACCCTATTAGCTTCTCTATCTGGGTTTTCACTTTTTTCGTTGTTGAGCTAATTGGATTTGAAGAGAAAAGGAGTAATGGGTAAAGGAGAGAAAACTTCGTTAGGTAGGGCACTGGTGAAACACCATAATCAGATGATTCAGCAATCGAAAGAGAAGGGTCGAGTTTATAGGAATCATAATAAGAAGGTTCTGGAATCTGTAACTGAAGTTACTGATTTAGAAGCTGTAATAGAACAGACAGATGAAGCTCACCGCCTCTATTCTGACCTTAATCCTCCTGTCAATCTTCTCGTCAATCTGTAAGTCCCCTTTTATTAATGTTTATTTTTTGGTATTTTTAGAGATTCACTGTTTACTTTTTCGAGCTCGTATACATAGATTATACATTGTTATTGTATACGGGTTACATATATTAGCCAATGGTGGTGTCCAGGAAAGTTTGTGCGCAGCTTGAGTAATTCTTGTTCAGCAAGGGTAGGTTAGAATAGATAGGAAGAAAGCACCTGTTTTGTCTCTGTTGGGATTTGAACCTAAGAAACAATGGTTATGGCTACTCTTTGTTGCCTGCTGAAATATAGCAATAATTATTTTCATTAATAGACTAAATAAAATCAAGATAAAAGATGGGTAGCTAATTAGTCACAGTCTTTATATGAATGATGTTTAGATCAAAAAGTTGATCACATTCTTTATTAGGACAATCTAAAAATTACCACCCCTGAAACCTCAATTTTGTTTTTTTTCTTTTTGTATCTATCTATCTATCTATCTATATAACATAGAAGTCCAAAACCAATAGAGCTAACTTTTAAAATCAAAATGAAAGCTTTCAAGTGCAAATATTACATTCTTTTTCTCCTTAATATTCTTTATGTACTTATTTTTGGATCATGTTCCTTAGCAAGAGGGATTAGTATACATTTGCCAGGGCACAAAAAAGTCCAAGTACATGTTATTAATAGGCTATCAGATGGAATTCCCATGACTCTCCATTGTCATTCTCATGACAATGACCTAGGACAATCAATATTGGAAGAAGATGATGAAGTTAATTGGAGTTTTAGAGTTAATTTCTGGGGTACTACTTTATTTTATTGTGACGTTCGATGGGAGAGTGATGGTTCCATTTGGCACCATTTTAATGCCTATGATGCCGATAGGGACTATCGACGGTGTCAGTCGGAATGTTGGTGGATGATCTCACAAGAACAACTGTTGTATGGTTATAATCAAGAGAGTGAATACTGGGAATTGTTTCCCTTCACCAATGCATGAATTCTCTTAATGTCGCCTATTCCCCTTGCGTGTTGTTCAAAGATTATAGGTTTTTCATGTTCGAAACAAGAACCAATTGTCATGTTCAACTTAGCTTACATGTTTTGTATATATGCTTTAGTCATGTGTGATCTCATAGGTCAATCAGACTTGAAGACAACCATTATCGTCCAAGTTCTGGCTTTCAATGAGATTAATTTATTAGGTTTTACTGTCTACTTGACTTTTTTTCTTAATAAAAAATGTGATATTGTACCTTGTAGTACTAAAAAAATTAAATTTAGTGGACAAAGAAAAGTAAACATGAACCATGCATGTTTTTAGAGAGAATTACCATACAAATAATTAATATTTATAATTACTTCTCCTGTTATTTGCCCTTCCAATTTATTTTAATTCGTTGCCTTTTTCTGTTTTATATTTTGCCCTTTCAGTTTATGTTCATCTTAGAATAGTGTCTTTGACATTTTCAAGAAAGAACCATCACTACTCCATATCATATAAGGCTGTTTGGAAATTGGCAACGTGTAACACAAGGTGATATGAAATTTACATGCATCCACCTTTAATTGAAATTATTTTATTATGAAAATGAAATGTAAAGAAACAAATTTCAACATATTATGTTGGAGTTCGAAAACGTTTTGCATGTGAAATTTAAACGTGGTATGATGTAAATTTTACATCTGAAACTCCACAATATGCTGTTCATAAACCCTCTATATGTGAAACTCAGTATATATTTTTTTTATTAGTGATGCATTATATAAGTAAATGGGAAAGACATTGTGTCTGTTGCATACATAATTTGTTCTCCCAATAACTAGGAATTGACATACACTGGCCTCAAACTCAGGACTTTGAAATTTTGGAGATAAAATATCATATGTAAGCGAGTAGAAATAACTATAATATTTCAGATAAATTGGGAAATTTTGCAGTTACTTATCAAACAAAATAAAAAGATTGGTAATTTTCTGTTGATATTCTTCTCTTCTTTGTTAATAAATCATGCATTTCTGAATGTTCTTGTTCTCCCCCTTCCTATTTTTTTGGGGGTTTGTGGGTTGGTTTATTGCTAGAGAGTTGTAATGCTTGCTGGTTGCTTGGTTCGATTTTTTGATTGAGTTTCTAGAAAAAAACAGAGAAAATTGGGTACTGGATGAGGTTGGGACTTTTTTTTGGTTAACATTTTATAGTGTCGATATTAGATTGTCCTTTAGAAGCCAAGATCAATTCTTGATAACTTTCTCAAGTGCAACATAGAAGAACCTAAAAGTAGAAGAACAAAATGAAAAAAAGCAGAACAAGTGCCTTTTTTTGCCTCATTCTGAGCAATTATCTCACTGCTCTGTTTTTTCTGCTGTGAGATGTTCATTTTAGCTTAATTGTAGAGTGAAGGGGTTTGAACTGTCGTTACAATCATATGCATCATTTCCAATGAGGCCAAGTGTAGCACTGCTGACAACTTGTTTTGCCATGTTAAAAAGTTATGGAATGGTAAAGGAAGGATTTGCTATTGCAAAAATCCATAGTAAAGGAAGGAGCCCCCTTTTTCCTTGGCACAACGTGAGTTGCTTTAATGGAATGCTTGCATGAAGGGCTTAGTTGAGTGTTGTGGGTAGAATTGCTGTATGAGGAGTCCATTTAAAATAAAAGGAAACAAAAAACATACATCTTTCAAGAAAGAAATGGGAAATAATGTTTGATGTTTCCCAAATTGATACTGAAGACTTATTTTCATTAAGTTTGTATATTCAGGTAAAATGGAAATGAAGCATTGCAAGATGCTTTGAAGGGCTGTACAGTAAGTGAAGTATACTTGCTTATGGATTTGGGGTTTTGGACGTAATCTAACAATACATGAAAGATTAAAATAGCATGTTTTGACTTTATAGACTCACTACAGGAGTAGGATTTTATTTAGGTGGAACCTTTTTGTTTTGTTTTGTACAGAAAGGTTTCTATCTTTGTAATCCCTGGCACTAGCTAGGTTTATGTACCTACTCTGCATCCACTTGATGCCCTGCTAATATAACATCTTACTTCATCAAAAAAAAAGATGAAGGTACATTTTCAAAAACCTACTGTCTCAGTAACTCTGAGTGGCTGAAATACATTTCTTCAGTGGACTAAGAGCCCGTTTGGATTGGCTTGTTTTAATTGTGTTTTAGCTAAAATAGCTTTTAAGCACTTTTGGAGTGTTTGTCGTAAGTAAGTGCTTATAAGCACTTAGTTTTAAGCTAAAATGCTAAAAGTAAGCCAAAAATGAAAAGCCAATCCAAACAGGCTCTAAGAAACAAACTTCCATACCTTCCCCTATTACTGCTGACAGTAGGTCTCTTAATCTTGTAATTTTTTTTTGAAGTAGGTAACTTTAATCTTGTAAATTTTTCAAAGACTCATTAGAGTCAGATCTCCTGTCACTCTTGCATAGTCATTGGCTCATTGCATCACAGATGTATGTTCCTAGTTTTGAAGGCATAGAACTTATGGATTCTCTAGTTCAGAAGTTTCTTTTCTGAAGGCTTCTATATCTAATGAACTGTAATAAATTAGTAGTGAAGAAATCTCGAGGGCTTTGTCTGAGGGGCATCATGTAAGTAGATAGCACCAGAATCCTAAAGGTAGGTTTGATTCAGAAGGAAGTATCCATTAACATATGTAACTGTGTTCCAACTCTAATTGAGAAATCCAAGTATTGTTCTTTGGGAATGACTTGATTGGTGTAGATGAAGTAGTAAATTTGAAAGCAAGTGGAACGGTAACACTGTTGATATGAACGGAGAAGGAAATCCTCTCAAGTCTTACATATTCAGTGAACGGGAAGTGAATCATATCTCCATCAGAAATTATTGTGATACAGGGTTTCCACATCTTGTTTTATTGCAGCCTTTGCTGTTGGAAAATATATACAAAGAAGAACACAAAGATGAAGTTTTGATAATATGAACAATGGACATAGAGTTGAAGGACCGAAACACGTGCGAAATGCTTTCTAAAAACGATATTTGCTCCCTCTCCTCTGTGAGATTGCTATGGGATTGCACACAAATAGTTTTGATGGGTATGACAAGCCTATGAAGTATGAATTTCTGCACTAAGCAGATAGTGAAGAAATCCCATTAGAAAGCAAGTATTTGAACTTGATCTTTTGGAGAAGAAAATAATTCTTTGGAGAATGTTATAAAGAAAGATACTTTGTTAAGTTATGTTGGAAACTGCAGAAGTTGAATTTAAATAGAACCGGTGGTAACCAAAGAATGAAAGGGCGCAATCTTTTATTTAAAAGACACAACCTTTCTATGAAAGACACATCCTTCCATTTAAAATACTTATTAATAATTTAATTTAAACAAAATTCCAACATTTGCTATGTTGTATTTGTTTTGCTTGAACTCGTGTAACCAGTCAACATTACCTGAGCAGAATTATTATGGTCTCTGTAATAGGGACACTGATTTGAATTTAAACTAAGGTAAATGATAAAATTGGTGATTATGTTTCATGGTCAGCGCGGTAAAAGTTAGGTCATTTGTATGAACTTCTCTCTTCAGATTGAGTAATCTTGGTTTACCATTTGCATTATTGTGCCAAATTTACTTTTCTAATTTTCATAGTATATGCTAGTGTAGTGTTGACCGAGATCCTATAACAAGTGGTTTCATCTCTGAGAAACTGTTTTTTATGCTATTTCACTTCTCATCTTTGACCTGGCTCATTTTTGCTGATTTTTTCCCTTGACTTTTTGCTATTGTAGCTCTTATGTGTTAGTGTCCTCTCTGACAGAATTGAAAGATTACATACCTTTTACACTAATGGTGGTTATTGCCTGACTTTGTCATAATAGGGACTCTGGCTCTAGTACTGGTGATATGGGACCTGAAGAAAGATTGAAGCAGCAGAAGAAAGAGGAGGCTTTGCATGCTAGTAGTCTTCGTGTTCCACGCAGGTAATTGTTCCCCTTTCTTAATCTAGTGCACTATCTGGTGTCCTGGTCCAAGGTCCTGAAGTACCTCTTTTTCCAGGCCCCCATGGAATACTAGAATGTCAGTAGAAGAGCTTGATATCAATGAAAGACAAGCTTTTCTAGCTTGGCGACGCAATCTTGCAAGGTCAGTGCTATTAAAAGACATTTTACTACTACGCTACACTATTAAATGCATGTTTGTAAATATTGTTGCTTTCCTCACTTTTGGGGAAGGGGGCAGGAACTATGAATATTGTAAATTCAAGATGGATGTTTAAGATATCTTGCATTCATTTTCCTCTGGAAACTGCTTCAATGTTGGTTACTATGATTTTTTTCTTTGTAATGTTGAAGGTAAATGTTAGTTACTATGGATTATGTAGTAAGCACAGATTAAGCCAGGAAGTTGCCTGGTTCATATTCAGAGCATTTGTATCTCCCCTCCCAGTTTTATTAGTCAACCATTATATTTCATGTGCACTTAAAAAACCTAACAAATTCCATTGCATCATAGTGAGTTTGTGTGATGGAGTTATGACCAGAAAATGCATCAGTAGTTCATTGAAAGCCTTTCAAATAGGTTCCCATCTTAGAAGAAGAAATCCAAATCCAATTAGTGGATTTTATAGGATCCTTGTAACTATCCATGACTCTTTTGTAATTTTTTGGAGGTGGCCAGCATAGCCTTGAATGCTGATGAATACAACTTTTACCAATTTCAAAAAATAAAAAGGCTCCCATCTTATGTTGGACTACGGCTTTACATGTCAATTTTGTTTATGTACATATTTTGCTCTAACCATTTGAAATTTATTTAGGCTTGAAGAGAACGAGAAACTGGTTCTCACCCCTTTTGAAAAGAACCTGGATATCTGGAGACAGCTTTGGAGAGTTGTTGAGCGTAGTGATCTGGTGAGATTTTGGTCATTTGTACCTCTATGATTTTATTCCTTGAAGGATAAAATGTTTTGTTGGCAGTTTAACAGTTAGCGCCTGGCAAATCTACTGGTTACTTCTTATGCTTAATTCTTGTGTAGTTTATTTGATCTAATTATGTAGACGGAAACACTGAGAGTAACTGTTTCTCCAAACTTAAGGTTGCTTTCTATTGAACATATCAAACTAAAGTTAAATTTTTTGTAAAGAAGCCTGAAAGTGCTTGGGTAAGAGAGTATGAAGATTGGTTGGTAATCTGGTATGTAATACCACTTCCAGCCTTGTAGTAAAGATACTTTCTCCATGACAAATTGTCTCTGTCAACGTTGTTAAAATTTGGCCTAGTAATTGGGTTGCAAATGTTTGACCCATGAAAACTGTGAGAACCTTTAAACTCAGTGTTCAATTCTGTAGGTGTTTCAATCTGAATACTCAATTATCCTTAGCCATACGTTGCTTTCATGCTTCTTATATCACAATTTCCTCGTATATATTTGCCTCCTACTAATTTCTGGATTCCCACAGTTTTAGTTCATTGGTCTTTTTAAATGAAAAGGTGAAATTTCATCAAAAGGTACCACAGTTTTATTGATTGATTGTATCTTTTAGACTAATTAGGCAATAATGGAACTTCAAAAATGTCCACTGTTTTCCAAGTTTCAAATATTGGATAATATCAGCAATAATAACTATTGAAAAGTCCAGCATCAAGTATGCCTGTTTGCTTTGTTGAACAATGTTGACTTTGCAAAAGAATAATATGTAAGCAAAGAGCTTAAAAACATGACTGCGGACCCCTTCATTTAGACCTGTCCTTTCTGGGCTCTTCGGACAATAGTTTGTCGATAGGATTTACTTTTTTGATCTTTCCTGCTAATGATATTCCCCATTTATTAACTGGAAAGAGAGAAATGTTAGAGTTTTTGAGAATAGGGAGAGTAATATGCAGCAGGTAAAACTAAATTGTATTCTAACTTTGTGTTTTTGGTGTAATCAGATTTACTCTAATGACACTGTCTCTATCATTGATGTTTTAGACTCATTATAGGGATAGGACAGTGCCTTTAGAGTTCATTATGGTAATATGGTTTTCAGTAGATGTACTGATTTACAGAAATAGAAACAGTTACCAATCTCAAAAAAAATAATATTCCCCCATTTGTTATGTAGTATAATTTTATCAGTGATCTACTAGTGCAATTGATAAAAAAGGTACCGGATTTCTATTTGCTACTTGATTGTTATGGATCGGATGGTTTCCCCTTTTCAATTAATCTCTCTGAATTGGATGATTTCCCTCTNGAGAATAGGGAGAGTAATATGCAACAAGTAAAACTGAATTGTATTCTAACTTTGTGTTTTTGGTGTAATCAGATTTACTCTAATGACACTGACTCTATCATTGATGTTTTAGACTCATTATAGGGATAGGACAGTGCCTTTAGAGTTCATTATGTTAATATGGTTTTCAGTAGATGTACTAATTTACAGAAATAGAAACAGTTACCAATCTCAAAAAAAATAATATTCCCCCATTTGTTATGTAGTATAATTTTATCAGTGATCTACTAGTGCAATTGATAAAAAAGGTACCGGATTTCTATTTGCTACTTGATTGTTATGGATCGGATGGTTTCCCCTTTTCAATTAATCTCTCTGAATTGGATGATTTCCCTCTTTCTATGGACATGTTTTCTTAATCTTTCTTTGGAGTACTGCTGATTTTTCCCCCTTCATTAACAAAATTTATTACTTTATCTAAAATAGCATTGCTGATTTATTTTAGTGTTTCTTCGTACGCAGCTTGTAATGGTTGTTGATGCACGAGACCCACTTTTTTATCGGTGTCCTGATCTTGAGGTAAGTATTTCAATGATTCGCATAGGTTGAAGTACCTTTCAGTGTTAGCACAACTATGATATATTTTCTATTTATTTGTGTTGATATCTTTGTCATAATGTTACATGTGGCTGTGCATTCTTCTAATGCACTATTGTTGAATTCTGATTTATTTATTTATTTTACGTACTTTCTTAATGATTTTTTTTAGAAAGAAGGTAATGGTTTCGTACATATACTGATATACCAAAAACCTTGATATTAGTGATGCCTCTCTTGTTTTACCTGGATATATATCATACAAGCTGTGATAAAGATTATGCATTGACGGGGGCAAATTGCAGGCTTATGCACTAGAAGTCGACCAACACAAAAAAACAATGCTGCTTGTTAACAAAGCAGATCTTTTACCCATTTCTATCAGGTCAGTATGCCTGATAATATAGTTGCTGTTTCCTGTCAGATTTCTTATTTTTGGATGTGCAATTTTATGATTCTTGTTTTATCTGCAGAAAGAAATGGGCTGAATACTTCCACCAGCAAGGGATTCTTTTTCTGTTCTGGTCAGCTAAAGCTGCCTCTGCTGCTCTCAGTGCTTCAGAAGTACCAACGAGCTCTCAGGAGGCAGGTGATGCTGATACAAAAATATTAGGCAGGGAGGAGCTATTGGCCCGTTTACAGTCTGCAGCAGAGGAGATAGTTTTGACTAGGAATAGGTCAGCTTCTCATGCTGATGAGAACTTGGCAGCAGATGTTCAATCTAGAAGTGTGATGGTGGGGTTTGTGGGGTATCCTAATGTTGGGAAAAGTTCAACCATTAATGCTTTGGTGGGGGAAAAACGAGCTGGTGTGACATCTACTCCCGGGAAGACAAAGCATTTCCAAACACTTGTGATTTCTCCTAAACTTACTCTATGTGATTGCCCGGGTTTAGTGTTTCCATCATTCACAAGTTCGAGATATGAGATGATTGCATGTGGTGTTTTGCCAATTGACCGGATCACTGAGCATCGAGAGGCTGTACAGGTGGTGGCAAATCGAGTCCCTAGAAAAATTATCGAGGATGTCTACAACATATCTCTACCGAAACCAAAGCCATATGAGCCACAGTCTCGCCCACCTACTGCTGCAGAACTTTTAAGAGCATACTGTGCGTCTCGTGGTTATGTTGCTTCAAGCGGATTGCCTGATGAAACAAGAGCAACACGCCAGATGTTGAAGGATTATGTTGATGGGAAGCTGCCTCACTTTGAAATGCCTCCGGGAGAATTAGACGATGAAGCTAGTGAAGAGGAGGATGAAGTTGTTACAGAGGATGCTGATGGACCTATAATGTCTGGTTCTGATGAAGATGAGGATGATGATGATGATGATGATGATGAGGATGAGGATGATGAGGACATTAATGCACATCTAGATCATGTTCTGAGTGATTTAAGTACATTTGATATGGCCAATGGACTTGCTTCTAACCAGGCAGCTCGTAAAAAGAAGCCCTCTACTGCTCCCCATAAACAACACAAGAAAACACAGAGAAAGAAAGACCGGTCATGGAGAGTCCAGAACGGTGAAGGGGATGGGATGCCAGTAGTAAGAGTCTTCAGGAAAGCAGCAAACACTGGACCTGTAAACGTTCGGTAGGTGTCAATGGAAGTTGTTGGCTTCTTGGCTCCCAACTCTGCTGCCTTGTCAGCTGTTTTTCCTCACCTATATATTACTGCAAGCGTTATATATTACACGCATATCTTTGCGATGATGGTGCATATATGCTTATTTTTCAAGTAGCACTCTCACTAAGGGAGTTAAAGAGTGAGTCTTATGTAAGCACATACATTATCTTACTTTGTTTAAAACCATCTGGATTAATGTTGTTCATCTGATCTTCTGTTGCCAATGATTCTTCTTTGAACAAGATGTAGTAGAAAAACATGTCAATGTCTAGCTTTTTCCTTGCTATGGGGTTTACAACTTGCTAGTATAAATTGGTCATAGTGGTTGATGTAGCACTTTGTTTATGTTATTTTGCTTGCAAAACATTGGAAAACACCTCTCTATTGGGGTAAGACCAGTGTAAGACCTGTGAAAAACCAATTTGTGTGAACTAAATGTTGTTCTTTCTAAAGGAGACAATACAAATACTGTTGTATTTTGGACTTTGGTGAAATATACATCATATAATTTTGTAGATATATGCATCTGAAAATTTCACAAATATATCATCACAAGATTGTGGTGAAGTAGTGAATAGTTTTTTATTTTTAATCAGAAAATTTGAATTCGAATTTGAGTATGAAATCGCCTTTAATGAGAAATGTTTTACTTTCAGGTGAGATTTTCCAGCATAAATATGAATTAATTGTTTTTGATATTTCTTTCTTTCTTTCTTTTGGAGAAAACCATGAAATATGGTACATTTTGTTTTTGATTCTATAATAAAACAAATGGTATGGTTGACAACTATAATTCATTGTACTCTTGCATCACTTTTTACAATTTGAATATATTTATGTAATGTCATTGTTTTGTATTGAGACATTATATGTTCCCTTCACACCACCCCAACCCCCACCCACCCCAACACATCACTCACCATCTGAAAGGATAAAATATTAAAAGTATTTTCAACAATATTATCCTGATTGAAAACCATACATTTTTAAGAAATGGAAGTACCTTAAATAAAAAGAGAGCCTTGCTTGGAAGATAATGTATTTATGTGACCTATAACTTACGTGTTTGAGTCGTGAAATTAACTTTATTTTTATATACACTTTGTTAGAGTGTTGCTTTTTTTGAGTCTTTGCATAAACGTGAAATATTTAGCATTCCAAACGCTATATTTTCCTTGCATAGAAAGAAGAAAAAAGAAATTAATTGGCTAAGTTTGGGTCGTAGATTCCCAACATTAACAAAAAAAAAAAAAAAAAACACTTTCACTATCTCAAAATAAGTGTTATTTTAGCAAGAAATAAATAAAATTATTCCAAAATAAGTATCATACTAGAAATTTAAGACAATAATTCGTAAATGTTTTTCCAACAATATCCTTATACTTTATCTTCTTAATAATATTATTTAATTTTCAAGAGACATTTATTAAATTAATAAGGATAGTTTAGTAAACTATATATTATATTTATTAATGAACATAATTTCTGATAAAGTGACAATTATTTTGAAACGAGGACTAATAATTGATTTTATTACTTTTTGTTGTTGTTGTTGGATCTATGGTTGACTCTTGGCTTGGAACCTTCACTAGAGGGATTTGCTTTTAGTACTAATCATAGAAAATGTTCACATAAATAATTAATTAAGACAGCTATACAGAGTCTTTTTTTATTTTTTATTTTATGTATAGAATAAGTGAGTAAATTAATTGGTGGACTTTTAAGGTAATTAACTCAATTGTTGATGTGTGATTATCATATCAAAAACTATTTTTCATGATTTTTTAAATAAAAATTAATCAACTTGATAAACTAATTTTTACACTCAAGAACATCATAAAACTTCACATAATTTTGCTAATACTATTATAATCTTTAATATTTTAAATCTTTTTCATAGTATATATTTTACTCATCAACCTAACACCAAAAAAACATCTTTTCAAGATGATATTTTTCTATGTATCAAACACAAAATAAAAATAAGATACATTTAGAAGCAATCACTAATATTAGTACTACTAGTTTTGAAATCTTAAAAATAATATCCAAGGGTCAACTAAAAGTTTTAATGGGATAGTAACTCCACGATGAAATGAATAATTAAAAATTTATTCAAAAGGCAAATTGACAACCATATAAACTACAAGTATCTATCTATAAGGATGTTGTTATTAATTTAAATTCACATATATTTAATCAAAATCTCTTAAATATTCAGTAAATCATTCGCTTTATATGAATAATAAAAAAGTAAATATATCGAAGTCGAAATTAAAAAAAATATTTAAGTTGAAATTTTGTAAATTAAGACTTGAAAAAATTCTAAAATTTATTTTCAAATTCAAAGTTGAAATAATGAACTAACTTCGTAAACAAATACTTATATGGAATAGTCTCAAAATATTATTTCAAATGTTTGAGTCATATATAAGTTGACTTGATGTGAGTTATGTATGAACTATCAATGATTCTAGTGGAATAAAATATAATCGTGTTTAATCAGACATCTTGAGTTTAAATTATCTTACAATTTTTTCTTTCGATAAAAAACATTTTTGATAAACACCACGTTGACATTGGAAACCGGTTGGTTATTCACCATTATCCGGTAAAAAAAAGGATACAAAAGAATCTACTGTAAACAGCTTCAGGTAGTTGTACTCTACGTAGCATAACTTGTACACTGTAAGCTAGTAAAATTCAAGTCTTAAGCGCCGTCACTTTCTCGGCCGTACATATAAAAATCTATATATAGAGGTAGAGAGAGAAGCAGAAATGGCGGATGATTAGGCTTAGAGAGAGAAAGAGAGAGAGATATTGGCCGCCTTTTTAGAGAAGAAGAAGAAGAAAACGAAGCTACAGTATTATATTTTTTTCGGGTTCGGTGGGGGGAGGAGAAGAGAGAGAGAGAGAGGGGGGAAAAGATGGAATTTTTTTGAATTTTCTCTCTCTTTCTCATCTGGGTTGTGATTCTCTTGAAAAATATTTGAAGGGTTTTGAAAATCTTGGGTGTATTTGTATTGAATCGAAGGATCTGATGTTTTGTGCTGAATTAGGGTTTTGAAATGTTTGTTGGAAATGCATGTTGTTGAGGATTTGAACTTTAATTTGGGGGATTGAGATTATTAGAGTATTGATATGGATGTGGATTCAACTATGGTATCGGAATCCGATCACGATCCGACTGTTCAGAATGATAGTTCGACGTCGGAACAACAGCTTAATGATGAATCTTCAACTTCGTTGCAGCAGCAAAGTTCACAAACTCAGCAACAGCAGCAGCAAAGTAGTAGTAGTAGTAGTCCTGCTGTTGCGGGACCAAGGTGTGCTCCGACTTATTCGGTGGTGCACGAAGTGATAGAGAAAAAGGAGGATGGTCCAGGGCCGAGGTGTGGGCATACGTTAACGGCTGTACCAGCTGTTGGTGAAGAAGGTTCTCCTAATTATATTGGTCCTAGGCTTATTCTTTTTGGTGGTGCTACTGCTCTTGAGGGAAATTCGGCTGCTTCTGGAACTCCGTCATCTGCTGGAAGTGCTGGAATTCGTAGGTTATCCAGCTTAATTGATTAGCTGAACTGAACCTTTTCTTTTGTAATTTCCTTTTTCTATAATGGTGAGGGGGAGCCTGGCTTAACCGGTAAAGTTGTTGTCATGTGATCAGAGTTCACGGGTTGAAAATAACCTCTTGCAGAAATGCAAGATAAAGACTGTAAAATAGGCCCTTGTGGTTCAGCCCTTTCCTGGTGAAGTTGCTGCCATGCACGAGCTGTAAAAACAACCTCTTGCAGAAATGCAGGGTAAGGTTGCATACAATGGACTCTTGTAGTTCGGCCCTTTCCTGGACCCCGCACATAGATGGAACTTAGTGCATCGGGGTAACTTGTGAGCACCTCCATTATTTTACCGGTACCTGCATCTATTTACCTTTGCAGGTATTAGGTAGCTTTGCCTTCAGCGCCTAGTTTGTTGGGAGAAATGACATAGATTTTATGACTGACTTGCTTGGATTTGAACGGTGGTTTCCTATGGTCTTCATTCTAATTTCATCCATGTTAGACACACCCTCGGGTGTGGTAGTAGAACTGAATCTATGGGTTTCAAATGTAAAATGATTTATTTAAGGTTTTGTATCTAATTGCAGGCTTAGCAGGGGCTACTGCTGATGTGCACTGTTATGATGTTTTGACGAATAAATGGTCTAGGTAAGTCTGAATTGTATCAGTGACAAGCTACATATTGATTTTTGGTGCTTAGTTAGAAGGTTTGAATATGAACTCCACAGGATCACTCCCATTGGAGAGCCACCCACACCAAGGGCTGCACATGTTGCTACAGCTGTGGGAACTATGGTTGTTATTCAGGTTTGTATTGGCTGATAGCTTTGTTGTTTGCCTTGTGTATGATAATCTCGTTCAGCCACTTAAGATGCTCTATTACCATCCATCTCAGGGTGGAATCGGTCCAGCTGGTTTGTCAGCTGAGGATCTTCACGTTCTGGACCTTACTCAACAACGGCCAAGATGGCACAGGTTAGCACCTTTCGAGTAATGTCTATAGTTATCATAATGAATGTTGCCTGTGTGTGAATCCATGATGAACTTGTGTTAAGTACTACTGAAATGATTTTGATCTTATTAGGGTTGTGGTGCAAGGACCTGGTCCAGGTCCGCGTTATGGACACGTCATGGCTTTGGTAGGGCAAAGATATCTCATGGCAATTGGCGGAAATGATGGTTAGTCTGATGACTGAGTCAGATCTATTTATTTTCAGCAATGACATTGTTTGGAATAATCTTAATCATTCTACTGTATTCAGGAAAACGGCCTCTAGCGGATGTTTGGGCTTTGGACACGGCTGCCAAGCCATATGAATGGCGGAAGTTGGAACCGGAGGGTGAAGGTCCACCTCCTTGCATGTAAAGTTCATATTCTCTCACTTGAAGATGTGTACTTTATTTTCTTTGTTACCCAGTAAATTATCGTTTCTCTTGATTTGTATTTACTTGCTTATTCAGAATTCTATACTTTAGAAGGTAGCAAATCTCAAGAATTACTTGTACATATCTGTAAGTATTACATGCTGTTAATAGTGTCAATGATGCATTGTCTGTTTAGTTAGCTTGCAAATAATGTGTATATGATCTGATTAGGGAGTGTATCTGATCTTTTATATGAAAAGTTGTTTATCCTGGAGCTGCATCTGTAGAACAATGTTTGTTCATGCTAGTTGGAGATCAATGCAGTCAGATTATTTTGAATGTGATAACTAATCTGGCCTAACCAATTAAGAAATTAAGGAAGTCCTAATATGCCCTGCTTCTTGTTTAGGTATGCAACTGCAAGTGCACGCTCAGATGGTCTTCTTCTCCTCTGTGGAGGGAGGGATGCCAATAGCGTGGTGAGTCAAGCGTATACTTTTTATACTGATTTATTTGTTCTATCATATTGCTATGCCTTGCAGTTAGATCACAATGTCATGATGGTGCTCTTCTCTTTCGTAACTGGTCAATTTTTCTTACCTTTTTTGTTGTCTTGGTTATTCATAGCCTCTGGCAAGTGCTTATGGACTTGCCAAACATAGAGATGGACGTTGGGAATGGGCCATTGCCCCTGGTGTGTCACCCTCCCCCAGATATCAACATGCTGCAGTAAGTGTTTTTTTTTATTTTCATTAAATTTCTCCTTTCTGGCAGAGATCATAAGGGAGTTATCAGTTGTTTATGGTAACAGGTTTTTGTTAATGCTCGGCTGCATGTATCTGGAGGGGCACTTGGTGGTGGACGCATGGTGGAGGACTCATCCAGTGTTGCGGGTATTTCCTTTATGCTCTTTGTAGTCATTGCTTGTTTAGATTAACACTTTCTGATATAGTTTTAAAAAAAGAACACTTTCTGATTTGGTTATATCTTTTACTTTTCACTTTGGTCGGGTGTGATGTCATTCTCACAGCCATGTTTCTTCTTTCTTCCTTCTCTTCTTTTGGCAGTTCTTGATACAGCTGCAGGAGTGTGGTGTGACACAAAATCTGTTGTGACTAGTCCTAGGACTGGCAGATTCAGTGCAGATGCAGCTGGTGGAGACGCTGCTGTTGAATTGACCAGACGCTGTAGGCATGCAGCTGCTGCTGTTGGGGACTTGATATTTATCTATGGTGGTCTACGTGGTGGTAAGGCTATATGATATGCATGCTCAATAACTGCCTCTCATTGTTGTAAAAATTGGAAAAAGTTGATGTGGAAGGTAGCAGCATACCTTCCACTTTCTTTTCTAGTAATCATTTCTCCTCCTCTGCCCTCCTTGTAATAGTCCATTTTAAATTCAACCAAATGTAGGATAAAGCTTCAAATAGAAGCTATCCTTACTTTGCTTATAAATCCCAACAAACTAACTTCTCCGACGATACAGCCTGACTAAAATTAAAAAATAGACCCTCACATCTGATTTGTACAAATCAGATCCTAAGCCAAAGACTATAAATTTAGATAAATCCAAACAAAATAAATGACTTGCCAAGTGCTAAACTATGTTAAACATCTACAGATCTGCAACACTTAGTGGTTTGATATAAACTTGAAACTAAACACTAATGTGGGAATTCTAAAGATTATTTTTATTTGTTAATGAATATTTTCCCTCCCCGGGGGCATAGTGTGGCATCTGGATCCTTTCATCGGGTGCCATTTCTTTTAGATCAAAAGGTGGTCTGACTCTATTGGATCAAGTCATAACCTAAGCCGTGCTAGGAGCTAGGTGGCTCAAGAAAGAACAAAAAAGTGAAACTTAACCTTTTGAATTCACAAGCACCTCATAATTCTCTGAGAAATGATTACTCGATATGCAAGTGGATAATGGGGGTCTCTGGTAGAAAATAGTGAAATATCTGCCTTGTCCATATGACACATGGTAATGATGAGATACATGAGAACAATTAGTTGTACCTTTCTGTCAAATACCTGACTTTGAAACTTAAGGCATTGATATTCAAGAGAAGAGGCATTTGTGGATATCAAGGCAATATATTAATTAGCCGATCTCATATTAAATTTATATGTAGGTATGTTGCAGTTATGTTTACAAATGAAGTGTTTGTTGACTATCCGAACTGCTGCAATTAATGCTTCTCTCCTCTCTGTTCTTTTAGTATTTTCCATGTAAAGTACATCACATGAGAACCTCTGGAGCAGTTATTTGGATTACTTGCTGGTTTCTGCTGCAAGCGTACTTAAGCTGTTAAAAAGTTGCTGATGTTTGGAATCCTTCTATGCAAGGCAATTATTTACTTGTCACCAATTTCGCAGGTGTACTGCTGGATGACTTGCTTGTTGCTGAAGACTTGGCTGCCGCAGAAACAACAAGTGCAGCTTCACATGCCGCAGCTGCTGCCGCCAATCTACAAGATGGCAGGCTTGCTGGGAGGTATGGTTTTGGTGATGAAAGAACAAGGCAAACAGTTCCTGATGCAGTTAATGATGGTTCTGTTGTACTGGGAAATGCTGTTGCTCCCCCTGTAAATGGTGATATGTATACTGATATAAGTACTGAGAATGTCATGCTTCAAGGATCTCGGTGAGTCTACAATTGCATAATAATGGCAGTGCCTATTGTGCCTGCTGTCATCTTTTTTTAAATTCTGTTGTTGCCTTGGTTCTCAGTTTCACCATCTTGGGTTTGTTTTGTAGGAGACTCAGCAAAGGTGTTGAATATTTAGTGGAGGCCTCTGCAGCAGAAGCTGAGGCTATTACTGCTACACTAGCAGCTGCCAAAGCTCGACAGCAAGGTAATGGAGAAGTCGAACTTCCTGATAGGGATGGTGGAGCAGAGGCTACACCAAGTGGAAAAGCAGCATCTACTTCGATCAATTTAGATTCTTCCGGATCGAATAATTCTGCCCCAACTGGAGTCCGTCTTCATCATCGTGCAGTTAGTATTCAGATCCTTTATGCTATGTCGTGCTATCTGGTTAAGTTTGGAAAATAATAGACTGATGATGTGCCTTTAATACATTTATAGATAGTTGTAGCTGCAGAGACTGGTGGTGCTCTTGGTGGTATGGTACGACAGCTTTCTATCGATCAATTTGAAAATGAAGGCCGGCGAGTCAGTTATGGAACCCCAGAAAATGTCACGGCAGCACGAAAACTTTTGGATCGACAAATGTCCATCAACAGTGTTCCGAAAAAGGTACAATAAGTTATTTTGTGCTTCAACTAGTTAGGATTAGCAACGAGAATGACAGAATTGGAATTTGTATACTTGTGATTCCATTGCCAGGAAATTAATTACCCTTCGGGGTGGCCCAGTGGTTTGGGCTTGGGACTTCCATGTTTGAGGTCTCAAGTTTGAAACCCCTTGCCAGCGAAAGCAAGGGGTTTGCCTTTTGGGTCGAGCTCGTCGCACCGGGCTTGCCTAGTGCGGGTTACCTCTCCTATGTGGTTTGCGAGCTATTGCATAGGAGCGGGGGTTTTACCCTGTGCGCACCCAAAGGGTAGCGGCTGCGGGTTTCCCTTGTCATCAAAAAAAAATAGTGAATATGGTAGTATTTTATTGAAGTTGGTCCCAAGCAGATTCTTCCTTTCTTTTAACAAGTAACAGTGATATCCGGATCTGTTGGCGCTTACCCGTACTATTCCCTTTGATGCTGCGGCCCGACCTAAATTCTTCCGTTTAGGAAACCTATAGGTCCCTAAGACAATGAATGGACACATGAAGAACAAATGGAAAGACAAGTGAAGAAAAGAAATGGACTTTTACATTTTTCCTGATGTATATATTGTGGCCTTGGATGGGGAGAGAGAGAGAGGTGGGTTGGGAGAGGTACGGGAGAAAGAGAAGAAGATTTCCAAATGGGAGACGTTTGGAGTGCAGTAAATACTCGGGGCAGTTGGCCCATTGCTATTCACAGTACTCAACAGAAAAACATATATCCGGTTCGCAGAATAACTGCTATAAGCTTAGGCGGTCTTGTTCCTATTAGAACAGACAACTTTTTGTGTTTGTTATAATCTTTTGCTCTTTCTTTCTGTCTCAGCTGATCACCCATCTTTTGAAGCCTCGGGGTTGGAAGCCGCCTGTGCGACGAGAGTTTTTTTTGGACTGCAATGAGATCGCCGATCTTTGTGATAGTGCCGAAAGAATATTTGCTAGTGAACCTACTGTTTTACAGCTAAGGGCTCCTATTAAGATATTTGGCGACTTACATGGGCAATTTGGGGATCTCATGCGTCTTTTTGACGAGTATGGTTCCCCGTCAACTGCTGGGGATATTGCGTAAGTGTCTTGACAATCTTGCATTTCAGTATTTTTTTTAAGTTAAAAGTGTTCGTTCGAATCTATGTTGCCTAGTCTGTGTCGTGATTGAAATTACTGAAATTATAGCAGTTTCAAGGATAGGCATTCGTTTGTTCAAAACTTCGGTTCGGTTCTTTGATTTTAGTTCTTCACTGGTGCATACCGAACTGAACTATTTTGGTTTTTTTCTATTTCGGTATGTGATCTAAGTTTTCTAACTTTGATGCTATTGTTGGGATGCTCCATTTTCGAGTTTTTCCCGTGAAGGGAGGCCAGTCTTGCCAAGCATTGTAAATAAAACATGGACATTAGAGGGCAAGGAAATAGCTAAGGATTTCCTTACATGTACCACTTTCAAGCTGTCCAACTGGCTATAATGAAGAGTTGCTTTTAAAAAATTTCCTGAAGTCTCAACTCCTACGATTATTAGACATTGTTCTCTTTGACTGTACATGCATGTATCTTATAAATTTTTGACAATTTTATTCGTATTTATACCATTTTGAAGTGCAGTTTTGATTTCATGGATTCTTTAGTATGAAAAACCTTGCATATGCTGTATTTGCAAATCAGATTAACACTTCAATTTTAATTCACATCTATCTGTAAGGTGAGGGGTCAATCCTTTTATTGTCCTTTCCATTTACGCAGGTCTCTTCCATTTCCCCGATTTTGTTTGAATTCCACTTCTTTTTTCTGGGAAAAGTGAAGGAGAAGGAACTTCTTGAGTGAATCCATCTTGTTCCTGTTTAGACCCCTTCATCTCAAACAATTCAATTTCTGTTTCCGTCTCTTTTTCACTGTTCAGGATGTTATTCTTTAGGTTTCTTTTCTACATCTCTCTTCCTCACTTTTCAAGGTGGTGTTTCTTATGCTTCTTTTAGTGTTAGTTCAACTGTAGGTTCTCTTTCATAATTATTTTACTCGAGCCATCTACTAAGAGAAATATTCTTAGGGCCTGTTTGGACATGCATAGTGAAATCATGATTTGTAATCAGATTGATTTGAAGTTTTATTTCGTCATGCAATTTGGATTTTTTAAGTTGTATTTTTCTCATAAATGTGAATACCCTACAAGTTGTGAAAAGTGAAAACTATCAAAATTTCTCCAATTCTTACACAATCTTACCAAATGAGCAAATCATAATTCATAAACAAGTATTGAAATATCCTAAGGCGCTGCATTGATAAATCGCATATGTCTATGCTCCTTTTATAAATAAATGTTTGCGATTATAAACTTTCAAAATACACATAATTTTACTAAGATCCACTAGTCAACAATAGTAGTAACTAGTTATTCTTTAATATAATGCTTTCATAAGGATCCTACAATCTCTTCATACCGAATATGTGTTTTTTTTACATAATATAAACTTATGGGTCAAAACATTTAGAAAAAATTGAAATCTCTATTTGAAATCCCCAATCATGTTTTTTTTTGTTTTTTTGGAGAAATTGTAATTTGAAATCATGATCCCAAATCGCATGTCCAAACGCTGATTTAAAATCATGACTTCATATCGCATGTACAAACGCAAGCTTAATCCTTCTTTTGGGGGGTTTTCACCATTTTTTGGGTTGGGGCCAGGGAACATACAATAAAATAAGATGATATCATTCAGCATTCTACCTCATTTAACATGGTAGATAAACATTTGTCAGGCCCCTTAAGGTATTGGTTGTATACCATTACAAAATCGTTTGGAAAACCACAGATCCATTCATCTATATAGAATCACATGCGGATCATTGCATGCTTGCATGTGAAAACCTCTACACTGGATTTCATAACTATTAACTGTGAAGTTATCTAGTGATTTGGAGCCCTCTGGACGTTAATTCTTAATACCTTTAAATCTTTTGCTGCCTAGCTGCCTAATATACATTCCAATCTCCTTGAATTAGGATAATAATTTTGATCCTACATCAGACATTCATGAAAATACTATCGCAAATTTCCAAGGAGAGCAGAGGCATTTGCTTAGGAGATTCTCTTTTTCCCTCTAGTTGTTCCTTCTTGTATTGATGTTGCTCCTGGAGCTGGGGGGAATGAAGTAAAGATGATGGTTCCTGTTCACCCTGAAGTCGCTTAACGACCATCTTGCTTTGAACTCTCCAGTAATTGCTCAACATCCATACAAAAGATATTACACCCTCCGTCCCAATTTATATGTAGTTTGATTGGACGCGAAATTTAAGAAATATGAGAAGAGTTGGCAATGTTCCAAAACTACCATTAAAATAAATGAATTTTTAATAGAAAAGTACACCTTTGTATACTTTTTTGTCAAATAAGTGGGACCCAACATGGGTAAAATTTGATGGTGTCATTTAGTGTTTGCCAAATAAGTAAATGCGTCATTCTTTTTCTGTCTGACTAAATAGGAAAGTGTGTCATATAAATTGGGACAGAGGGAGTAGGTGGTTCCTTCCATCTGCCTAAGCCTTGGCCAGAGAAGTTACTCGGTACCTATATTGGTGGGAGGTAGCAGGTACATGATGGTACCACCGTTGTAAAAAAGTAATATGACGTCTTACATTATTAAACCGCGAACCAGTTAGATCAGTTGCTTGTTCAGGATATATAAATAGTTCTGAGTAGACTTTGGGTTGATGTGAGAAAATTAGAATTGATACTAGATGGAGAAGTGTATATATCTTGGACCTCACAACGATGTTTGGTTGTAAGTTGTGTAGTAACTTACGAAAAACTTAGGACTATCTTGGGAGGAAAGGGGACTTGGTATCTGTGACACTGCTCTTTTCAATAGGTCTTGGGGAGTGGCTATGGAGGTTACAGATGACGAAGAGGCCCTTTGGACAGAGATGGTTGTAGCAAAATATGGAAGTAGCGAATATGAATGGTTCACGTAAATAGGTCACAACATCTCACAAGGTTTGCGGAAAAGGGTTGTTATTTCGTTTTATGGTATTGGACAATCGTCACCTCATGGCCTAGCTTTTGATGTTGAGTCAGATCAAAGGTCCATTTCTCCTCAAAAATGATGTTTCTTTGGTTCCTCTAGCTAGTGATAACAAGGCGATAGTAACAGAGTGGAAAAGTTTGTCGAAAGGAACACATGCAAGGTAACATGGGACAGTTTTTGAAAGATCTTTTAGGATTGTGTGATTACGGAGCGGGATGATGGTATTGACCCCCTCTCATCCAAAGAAAAAAGGGGAAGGGGTGATCTTTTTTAAATTTAGGTGCATACTAGGATGCCATTCTTATGGCAGTCAACTTTAGGAAGAGGGGCAAGGTATGCTTGCATGCATTTTGTTTCTTGGGTGGGTGGGAAGGGGACACAAATCGGTTGCTTTTGCAATGTGAATATGGTTCATATTTATGGAGCTTCATTGTTCAGTTTTTCTTGTGTAACCTCTAAATCAGTGAAGTCCTGAAAAGTTTGAGCGATAACGTGAAGAGAAGGAATCGCATGTTGCACGACTCTGCATAGTTTGATGATTTGAGGTGCAAGGATTGTAGAATATTTCAGGAATTGAAAAGCTCTTGTGGAGGATCCTGATTAAAATAAAGTCTTTGAAGAAGATTAAGACAGGACTTTGCTGTTAATTTGTATTGTTGGAATAATATTATATATAGTGATTGGATTCTGGTTCTCAACACCCCCCCGAAAAAAAATAAAAATAAATGAAAAAAGGTTTGATGAATGGTGTAAATCAAGTTGAGATCTACATGTAACCATGACAAGTAAATATCTCCGTTCAGGCTTTTGTCCATTCTAACACCTCTTTGCAGGGCTGTTGCAATGTATCTTTTTTTGTTTCTCTCTATCCCTGGCTTCTTAGACTTCTACCAATTTTTGTAGTTGATAGTTAAAATGATCTTTTTCCAATGTCAATATGCAGTTCTAATGCTGTTCCCTTGGTACTAATTCTTTTTTCAGTAAATGCTAATTTGCTAATCTTGTGTAATCGACTCTTCAGGTATATTGATTACCTCTTCTTGGGAGATTATGTTGATAGGGGCCAGCACAGCTTGGAGACCATTACTCTTCTCCTTGCTTTAAAGGTATCTGTTTGCTATATACTTATGATACAGTTCCACTTTCGGAATTGCTCTTTACTAATTTTAATGGCACATCACTGTTTGTGTTAGGTCGAGTATCCTCACAATATACATTTAATACGTGGGAACCATGAAGCTTCAGATATAAATGCGCTCTTTGGCTTTCGAATTGAGTGCATTGAACGCCTGGTATGCTACTATCATTTACCAATTGAAAGTCCTCCTTCCTCCTTGTTGGTTACTGATCTTCCTTATGGAGCAGGGTGAGAGAGATGGAATCTGGGCATGGCATCGGATTAATAGATTGTTCAACTGGCTTCCTCTGGCTGCCCTGATTGAGAAAAAAATCATCTGTATGCATGGTGGGATTGGAAGGTCCATTAATCACGTTGAGCAAATAGAGAGTATCCAGCGTCCTATCACTATGGAAGCTGGCTCAATCGTTCTGATGGATTTGTTGTGGTTAGTCCATGTCTTCTCTTTTTTCTTCTTTCATTTTGACATTGTCCTATTTTCTAAAATTGATTTATGCTTCTAGGTCTGACCCAACAGAAAATGATAGTGTTGAAGGACTAAGACCAAATGCAAGAGGCCCTGGCTTGGTAACTTTTGGGGTGAGTACTTTATTTTACGACTTCTTTGAGATTTCTGATTCACTTAATTCTTCATTTCACAACTCTTAGATATTTTTTTTTTAAAATTTTAAGAAGCTGCAATAGTCTTCTCCATTTGGGAGAACTGAAGTTAGTTACAGTGACTCATAAAGGAATGGAATTTGACCAAAAAAATCAGCTGCCTCCGTCCACCCCTCGCTATCTTTTGTATTTCATCACTGCGCAGGCTGTCATTTCTTAAGTATTTTTTTCTTAGTGCCGTTGGGCTATTGTAGCTCCTCATCTGCAATAATTAGTCTTTATTTCTTTGGTTGGACAATCTTAATTAGTCTGTCCAAGCTCTTTTCTTTAAGAAGTACTAAATTCATAATCCTGGAAACAATTTATCTTAAAAGTTCTGATGATTGGGATATCATTTTTCTAGCTTTTGGTGTTGGATGTTTCTTTGGTCCATGACAATCACAGGTCATTCCTTTTTTTTGTTGCCTGACTTGTCGGTTGCATGTAATTTCTATAGCATTCCTCTATTGCACTTACGTAAAAACTTTCCTTTACATGCAGCCCGATCGTGTGATGGAGTTTTGCAACAACAATGATCTTCAACTAATAGTCCGTGCCCACGAATGTGTGATGGATGGCTTTGAAAGATTTGCTCAGGGGCATTTGATTACGCTTTTTTCAGCCACCAATTACTGTGGTATGTTCTTGCTGATTTTGGATGCTCAGAGGGTTTTCAAAATTTTAGATAGCAGTTTTATATATATAGGAACTCTTTTTTAAAAGTAAAATCTACTGCTGCAGGTACTGCTAACAATGCTGGTGCCATTTTGGTATTGGGTAGAGATCTTGTTGTGGTTCCAAAACTTATCCACCCAATTCCGCCAATTTCATCACCTGAAAATTCACCTGAGCGGCATATAGAAGACACTTGGATGCAGGTTCCATTATTTTCTTGTCTTTTTTTCCCACGTATCTTTTGTGCTTTGATCTATGTTGGTCTTGTAACACTCGTCTGTTATAGGAGTTAAATGCTAACAGACCCCCTACACCAACCAGAGGCCGTCCCCAAGTTGCCAACGATCGAGGTTCTTTTGCTTGGACTTAGCTTTATAGTGAAGATTCTTTTCATATACTTTGAGCTTCATGCTCTAACATCTGGGATTTCCAGTGATATGTACATAGCATGACGCCATTTGGAGAGTGTCGCAGACAAATGTATCCTCTTTGAAAATCTAAGGCTTTGAGGCACTCGGGATCTTCCAGCACAATAGACAACAGGCCTTCAGACAGATTCAGATCTCAAAGATTGCAGGCACATTGTCTATTCATCCATGTGGAAGCAGTTCAGGATCTTCGAAGTTTCCCCTTGTACATTGAGCAACAGATACAGATATAAGGATCAACATGTGTTGCTATGTTCTCATGCGATGGATAGTGCTAGATTTTAATTTTATAAATCTCTCGGCTAGTCCTATATATAATCCCCCCCCCCCCCNTGTTTTAGGCGTATTATTTTTGTCGATGGTAAAAGAGGACTCGAGGGTCCCCATTTGGTGGGATACATAATCCTGAAATTTCTCATGTATCATAGAGGGTGTTGCTTGGTGTAATTTGTGGTGTTGGTGTCATGTAGAATGTAACTTGTGTGTGAAAATATGAAAGCTTTAGTAGAACAACAAAACAAAGGAGTGGCTAATTACTATTTCTTAGCTTCTTCATCTTCCAATGTTTGGTAGCATTCTGTGAGAAAAGAAAGCAGCAAATTGTGGATCCTTCAAAGCTATTCATTCATATTAGTCACTAGATTACTTTAGGTATTCAAGAAAATATAACACATGTTTATTTATGGCATAATACATTGACGTGCTCTTCATTTTGCCTTGGCTGTTATCTCCTCCAACTTTGGGTGTATTTAAGTAGATGAATAAACTTGTATAAAGTTGAACAAGTAGATACCTACATCCTATATGGCATAATTCAAATCACTTTGAGTGTATCTCACACGAATTGTCATATAGGATGCATGTGTTACTTGTTCAACTTTATACAAGTGCCTAGTTGTACACTACAAAACAAAATTGAAGGGCATAAATGACAATCGAAGTATAGTGAAATGATACGTTTACATTTTACGACTTTATTTTTTGTTCTTTTTTACTGTAAGAAGGTTGGGGTTTTATCTCGTAGTTGGATTTAATTTCTCTATCAAGGCTATTAGCTTCAACTAATTGTTAGAAAATCTATTTTGTTTCATCTTATTTTTCTAATGCATCTCACGTACATCAAGTAGTAGGTATGATAGAATTAATATCAAATCCGCAAGGACAAACAATTGATTTACTTGCCATTTCTTGGTATCGATGAGGACGATCAGTCTATCACTCTGTAATGCTAAGATGAACTAGAAAAGTTGAAAAATTCATCAGCTGGGAATATTTTCATGTGATACTGTTTAAGAGAAGTCTTCAATAAAATGAAGTACAGTTTTTTCTTGACAAAAAAACATAGATTGACGTAGACTGGTGACCACATAGTTTCACAACAAAAGCATCACGTCATATATGTTCAACATCTCCACACTCACTTCTAATGCATATAACATATCACAGATAGTCGTTTTTTCAACTCCTGTAATTGAAAAATAGCGCCACTATAATGGAGAATCAAGTTCCATAGATAAAACTCCACAACAGTGACTCCTATTTCACCTGTCGTATATGCATATTAGCATATCACAAATAGTCCTATCAGGATTCAGTTCATAAACAGAAATCTATGTCAAATGCAATAATTAAGGGCTCCCCTTATATGTACTTGTCTAGCTTAATATACATCTAAAATAGGGTGCTAAATATATTTTGCTGCAGAATAATTAAGTGTGCTACAGATACAAATTGATGCAAACGTGAAGCTTACACTCCACCATAGCCAATTCAAGCTTTAAATATCACTGAAACAAAACTAATTGAGTACATGTGTTTTAACCTCGTTTCACAGGTCGTTGAACGTAAGATTTATTGGGATCTTCTGTTTTCAACTTTGGAGGTCGAATTTCTCCTTTCTTAACCTGCAGAAGCACAGAAAACTTGTTCACTCGTGTTTTCTTCAACCTATAAACATTCCCCTCATTATCTTTTACATGGGATGGGATAAGTATAGTGTTTGCAATATAAGGTAATAACAGTCTTACCTTCTTTCCTCCCTTCATGAAATCTCTCCAACTGGACACCTGATGATAAATAGAAGAAAAGTTTCAGAAACTTAATTCAGCAAGTCTAGATTTTGGAACATGACGGCTGTCTTAACTGTACAATTCCATATCATCATGAAGATTAGGTTCAACACAACTATCATGTTCCAAAGACCTTAGGTTCAATACTATTATCATGTTTGTCACTCGGGATTGTGGTAGGATGGATAGAATTCCTCCACCTTTAACCAGAAGTCTCAGCATTGAGACCTGAAAATGGAAAAAGTTCTGGTAGAGAACGCATCTCCATTTAATGAGTCTTACGCAGCAGTTGGCACAAATCCGGATCAGTTGGTGCCCCAAAACGGATACCGGACACCGAGTGGGAAACAAAAAAAAAAGATTATTATGTTCCAAAGAACCCAAACACCTGTGTTACTAATTGTATCATTTGCTACAAAAAAAAAAAAAAGACACTAGAGATTCAAAGAAGAATCTTCATAGTAAAAGTAAAGTTACATAATAGATGACATAAACCACTCAAGTTCATAGGCAATCGTCAACAACTTCATGTTCCTGAAATCAAGAGAGTCATTTGCTTGGCACCTGTAGCATCATGTCTTAGGCTCTTAGCTAAGAGATGAGATACCCATGACCCAGCACAGAGCCAGAACCCCCTCCCCCCTTAAAGCAAGAAGGAATAGCCTTGTTTCTTTTTCTGCTCCTTTTAGAACAAGAAAAGTGAACCAAAAAATACTTTTTATCTTAGAAGTTTACACAAAATACAAGAATACACCGAGATGCAACTTTCAAGTAGTAGTTCAGGGATTTTATTTTATAACCACATCAAACACAAGCAGAGGACATACGAAAGGTTAGATTTTGTGCAGAAATTGACTAGATATATAGAAGTTTGTACTATAAGTCTGAAAGGTTCATGTATTGGGAAACAGCAAGGTACATAATGCATTGAAAACTAACCCTCTTTTCTCTAGTTCCTTCCCACTGCTCTTCATGCTCACGCTTCCTTTTCCACAACTCTTTTGTTTCTTCCTCATCTTTCTTCAAGCGACCTTCCTCTTCCGATATCTACACAACATCAAGTTATAAATTATCAATTAAAATCTAAAAACATGTCGGGTAAGAGAAGAAACTGGTATAAGTACCCTCATTGCCATTTTTCTCCTCCTCCATTCTTGGTCCGTCAAGATTTCTTTAACCTTCAACTTCAGCTTATGCTGAAATTCTTCTGATTGCTCATGCTCTTGGTCGAATTTTCCCTATTAGTCAAGAAATCAACCATCTCAAATTAAGAAAACTAATTTTCATGGTAACACGGATTTCATAAATGCTCAATTAACTACTATAAAACATTCCCTTATCTCAGCCTTTGGGGTAGACAACATGAGTAATTCAACAAAAGTTTTCTAACAGATAGGTGAGAGACAGTCCAAAACACGTCTAGTCGCTTGGAGAAAATCAAGGTGCCATATAAGCACAGTTCAAGGTTGTTGGGCAATGATTAACACGGTTCTCAATGTAAGAAAAAAGAGGCCACCCAAAGCTACAGATAACATCAGGAAGAAAATTCCCCATATCAAATCCAGGGACAACAATTCCAGCTAATCATAGACATTCAAGTTGGATAATCTGATGAGAAGACATTGCAGAAGAGCCTACTAAAGAGAATTACCTCAGTAACTAATGATTTCAATTTACTAGCAGTATCTTTCTTAAGCTGCTTCTTCCACTTTGCTCTCAGCTCTTCTGTGATCATACCCAATGGGAGGAAAAATAAAGAGACATTTCCGTGTCAGACACAAGCCACACAAAAAGATACAGCTCAATGAAGAACATTATGGTTTCCACTAATTTAGTGGCAAAACAAGAACTTGCATTACCAAACAAAATAAGCATTTGCCATGTTACTCTGCCCATATACGTATGGCCAAATATATAAGAACTAATAGTTTTGACAATGTCCACAATCAAATAATAACATAAACAGTTTCTACGAGTCCAGAGCCTAAAGGACCAGAATTTGAAGCTAAATTTCCAAAATGGACAACGAATTGTGGGATGAACCAAAAGGGACAAAGCGCCTCATCCCCAACGACTAGCAAAAAAGTTTGAAGGTCGAACGGTTGTTTGGCGTGCAGGCCATTTCTTAAAATCAATTAGTCGTGCAGCTTTACATGACTCATTTAATAATTTTATTTTAAATCAAGCATTGGCCAGCCAACGACTAGCCTTTTAATAAATTAGAAGTCGTTGGCTACCACATGACTAGCTAATGATTTTATTTTGGAATGGTCTAGATTCAGATTCCTGAACGTATTCCTTGTCATTTTTTTGAGGATTTGTTTCCAGTTGATTCCTTAACATTTTTTCAACTAGTCGTTTTTTAACACACGACTAGTTGATTGAATCAACAAGAAACAAATCCTCAAAAAAATAAAAATGATTTTAAAAAAAAGCCTAGTCGTTGGCTGGCCAACACTTAATTAAAAAAATAAAATAAAATAAGTAGGGTAAAGCTGCACGGCTAATTGATAAAAAATGGCCCACACGCCAAACGACCGTTTGGTGTGGGCTGTCAAACTTCTTTACTTGTCACTGGGGATGGGGGGCTTTGTCCCTTTTTGTTCATCCCACAACTCGTTGTCCGTTTTGGAATTTTAGCTTCAAATTGCAGGCCTTTAGGTTCCCAACTCCAGTTTCTACCTCCTTTATTGATGCAGTGACAATGTTACAAGCAAGATAAAACAAAAACAAGAGGACAATATGAAGAAAAGGGCAGCCGACCTTTCGCTGCATTAACCTGGTTCAGAATATAATCCCTCTCTTGAGGATCGAGTAATAATTGCTGGGCTTTTGCTAAAGCTGCATATAAAATGAGAACAATTTGGTCAAAATTTGCCACAAGGAAGCAAATTTTTTTTAGAATAGTGTTAACCTACTAAAGCAGTAAAACAGTCAATTTATCAAAATTTCACTCTGCAAAACTACAATGAAGCTCTAAAAGACTAATTTTGACAATCAGAAAAGGGTTGAACTCCTTATGAAACACTCCATTGCTGCTACTAATTCTGCACTCAACATGTCTACCATGATGGTTCTCCCAACAAATGAGGGAATTCTCATTCCAAACAGCTACTTAAACTGGTGTCCCACTAATGCGACAAGAAACACCAACAGGACAATGATTGTACTTATAACTTTGAGGTATTGCAGTGTCTTTGAAAGTGGATTCTTTTGATAGTACTTGAAATTCTCTTGAAAAGAAAAGCATATTCCAACATTAGATGTCTTTTACGAATTTCCTAAGGCTGCTATTTGAAGTGATAACAATGTTTGCTAGCCAAAAAAAAACCATTTGATATGGCAACTCTACACAGTTTGGACGAAGCAGGTTTTCAGGCAATAGAGAGGGATAGATGGAGAACTGTCTGATACGAGCACGGCTAGTTTAACCAACTATGATGATCCATTTGAGCACACATTAAGGATACACAGAGGAGCTTGGATGATCTTATGGAGCACAAAAGGGAGGGCTTCCACATATGGATGATAGCTTGGAGCCTGAGGGGAAGAGAGACTGCCAAGTTTGTTTGTTTTTGAAACTGGTAAGGTTGAATTCTTCAGCATTAAGGGTATGCTGGCTACCTCCAAAAAGGGATAATTACAGATTTCCTATCAAATCTATAATCTGGTCTATATCATCTAAACAAAGCTGTTTACACAAGCAGCAAGCCTCACTTTGACAATACAATGCAGCACTTTGACGATGGGCAGCTGCAATGCCTCACTTTGGCGTTGGCAGCACCACATTGGCGAGCTCAAGCCACTTGGGCGAGAATCAAGCCAAGTTTGGTGATCAAGAAACACTTGGGCGATGCCAAGTGCATTAGGGCGAACAAGCAAGGCACATTTGGGGTTCGATTTGAAATAGTCGCTTTTGGGCTATGCATTTAAAGGCAAATACCATAAATACATACCTTAGTCATTTCATTCCTTAGATTATGTTGATTGTGAATTGTCTTGAAATACTTGATAGCTCTTGAAGTTGTAGCTTTGGGTGGATTCCCAATTGTCTAGCTTAGTGGGTGGTTCCCAACTAGGTAGCTAAATGTATTAGGTGGATTCCTAATAGTTTAGGTTGATCAATTACGGGTGGATTCTCTTAATTGTTCTTTAACTTCTTTTGCTTGATTAATCATATAGAATCATCCATTTGTGGATTCAAATTGGTTTCTCTTTTGTTTAATTGAGGGATTATTGTTCATTGATTAGGTTCAATTGGGAGGTGAGGGTATAGAGTCCCTTGTTGCCCATAAACTTGATTGATTAGCCTTAATCCACATATCTTTTCTTATCTAATTTTCGCAATTGATTTTGATTCAATTCATCCCCAATTGGAATCGTATCACGGTCCCACAACAAACATTTGGTGGACAATTTAGAAAGAAAATTTCATATGCAGAGGACGTTGGCAACTCTTTGCAGAAGATCAAGTTGAATTGCCTTCTGATTTTTTGTTTTTGGTGTAAGAAGACTACTCAGAAGAAATTGTTGATATCATTGGTGTTCTGAGTAGCATTTAGGATGGCAGTTTAGCTTTGACTGTTTTGTCTATTAATACACACAAGTAACCAGTTTCAAAAATAATATATCTGATATGCAGAATGATGTCAGCTTAAAAGTATATCAAATAAAAACAACAAATTCATGTCACATGTACTCTTCCTTGACAAGAACATCTGTGTCAGTGTAAGTTAAAACAACCAGTACATGTGAAGACACTCTAGCCATATGATTGTACAAACAAATTGGAAAAACACTAGTCAAGGAGGCCCTTAGAAATAATTCTATTACAGAAAGTACCAAGATGATCTCAGGATTTTTTAATAGTAGGCTAAGCAGTCAGTGTTCCCAAAAAAAAACTGCTTCGCATGATCTCAAGTGACAAAAACTGTCAAATGTTACTTTTGTTGCATTTCATCGGCAACCACGAGTCATTAAATATTGAAAACAAATGAACTGCAAGTTCATTGAATCGGTTGGAAAGTTATCCTTGAGTCACATTTCTTGGATTAGTTCAAAAAGACAAAGCTTCTGCTATAATTAACATTCTTCATCAGCACTAGGCAATTCAATGTGACAAGGGGGTTTCTTGAAGGTAATTGCAATAAATTCGGTAAAACTACACTCAGAATTATAATGCATAGTTGTATATCTTGCAGTTAAAATGCTATAGGATGTGCAAAATTCCGTTACTTCGCCAGATTTATCCCAACCAAAAGAGTTCGGACAAATAAGATAATCTTTCACTCCAGAAACTACCTAAAATGAATGGAATTACATAAAGTGGCACACAGAAAGAGCATCGTCCTCACCTCCAAATGCTTCCTTTGCTTGTGGATGCTTGCACTTGTCAGGGTGAACAAGCAAAGATAACTGCAGGTAATTCAAGTGAACACATTACATGATTTGACAGAATAAGAGAAAGGTTTGAGTCAATGGAAATCATATTGACAAATTCACACCTTACGATACTGCCTTTTGACTTCATCAATGGATGAATCGAATGACAAGTTAAGATAATCAAACGGATTCAACTTGAAACATGAAAGGATCCTGCACAGTTTTTAAATTCGAAACCAGATTACGACAACTTAGCATGATAGAAATAAAAAACAGATAAGAAATAGATACCCTTCTCAAAAAAGAAATAAGAAATAGATTTAGAATTCTAAATTGTTCTGACCAAACAAACAACCCATATCAAAAAGCAAACACTCCAAGATGCACACACACTCAAAACATAATATTATACAGAAAAAAAATAGCTTAAGCATCAATTACAATAAAGAGATAACCAAACTAGTAGTGACGAGGGTGTTAACAACAACCAGCGTAAATAGAATAACTGACCCCTAGTATTTTATGGACGTACAGATTAGCACTCAAGCTAACCGTCTTGAAATCTACATATAAATTAGACTGTCTACCTTACACTCTACCTCGACAGGATGCAACATCCAGAACTACAAAATCCAAAACTATAGCTAAAGTTGGTGCAAAGAGGAAGGTTTTATAAGACGGGGGAAGCACACGACGAGTGAAGTCTATTCATTTTCCAGGTTGGGATAATGGAGAGCTGTGTTATCCTATGCATTAGATTTTTCAACCCCTCCAAAGCTGGACAGATATTTGTACATCCTGGCCATTTTAAGCTGAAATTTTTTACATTATTAATCCCAAAACAAGAACTGAAACGGATGATGGAAATGTCTTTTTTTAAACTGGCTTAAGGCTTAAGGCTAAGGTAAATGAGATCAAAACAAACATGGCATTTAAACTAACAACACAATATCATACAAACAATCGGTAACAACCATCCAAACAAGCTGTAGTTTACTATTATTACTATAACGTAAAGTATCCTACCATCCTTAAGCTTCCTTTCTTCCAAATACATGCTAAGATTACCCCCGTCCAAATTAGCATAAAACTACGCTTAGCTCATCAAAATTTTACACACGGACATATGAACATGCAAAAAAAAAAACCGACTAAATGCCAAACAATTTCGCAACGATGAAGAACTATAATTCCAATTGATTAATATAATAAAAGTGTCCATATGTAGAGAACGAAATAGAGATAAAGAGGCGAACCTGTTAACTTCATTATCGCGCTCAACTTCACTGACCTCAGCGAAGAATTGCTTCAGAAGCGCATCTTCCTGGGCGGCGATTTTCGCCGGCGACGGTGCGGTGCTTGTATCGCTGTTGTCTCCCATTGAAAACGGAGCCTTTTGAGTTTCACGCTCCGATCCCAAAATGTTTTACGGTTTGATGCATTCAGAATTGGGCTCAATGTAATTTCAGCCCATTAATTATGGACTGGCCCATTGGGCCGATGTATCAGGTTAAGTGCACTACTTGCACAAGTAGCCACTTTAAAGGGCGAGGGATGGTTTACAAGAGTGGCCTAAAGTGGTAGTGTTGAACTTTTGATCCCACTTTCCCCGTGCACAAAAGTTTACGTATAATAAGTTGAGCAACTTACAAAAATAACTATATTTATAGGGTAAATGAATACCAATAGCTATAAGTATGTTATTTACAATAAATGACTACAATTTATATCACTTTTTTGCTGTATTTTTGTATAGTTTTTTATTATTTTTATTTATACATTAATACATCTTTAAGTACAACAAACTAAATAAGGAATTGACTCTAAATATAGCCCACTATCCTTACTTACGTCCATACAATGAGCAATTTCCCATAATTAACTTTATAACTAAAAATTACTTATTCAAAGACATATCAGATCATATTCTTTATCAGTTTAACAAAAATTGTGATATATACATCATACTCAATTTTCTTGTTGTCTCCATATTTCTTATTCTGGCGTCGTAAAGGTATTAATAATTTTTTTTGTTAATTCAAGTTATTGTATGTAAGCAAATTGTTGAATTTGTGAATGAAGGTTAAGTATTTCGATTTTGAATAGGTGAACTACATGGCAATACATACACTAGTTGTTAAACAAAAAATGAATACACCAATATATAATACAATGAATACATTGTTGTTAAACACAAAAATGAATACGTTGGATACAACTATACTTGTATTCCCTAATCAACTTTTTATCTTAGATATAGTACTTATCTATCTAGATATAACTGTATTCGCAAATCAACATTTCAACTTGTGCTTATATAACAATACAAGTATCTATGTATATAAATATGGATACATTTCAACACTGTTGTTAAGCAAAAATATGGATACATTAGACAAACGAGCAAAAAAGATACAATTTNTTGTATTCACAGATCAACAGTTCAACTTGTGGTTATATAATAATACAAATGTCTATGTATATAAGTATTCTACTATATACAAATTGACAATGAGAGAACCCTCAATCTCTTTTTTTTCATGTTCTTCTTGTACTCATTTTTTAACAACTATATACATACGAAATCAAATTTTCTAACAATTTCAATATAAGAGGACAATCCATAATGACAATGGCACACAATACATGTGTTAAGATATATAAGTAAATGACATTAAACTAAAAAAAAAAAAACATACAAATCTCAATTTCATTAATTTTTCTCTTGTTCCTGCTCGACTGCTCTTTTTTCACACCCACTTGAATCAATATTGTTGACTTTTCTCCTTTTTCAAGATTAGTTTTCACTTTCTGAACCTTTTTTCCTCTTTACTAATTTTGCATGTTCGATTTCTTCAAGTAGATTTAACGGTATATATGGTCATTAACCTTTTTTGTTCTTCTTTCGTTCTCCATTGCAGCAATAGAGCCTGAAATTTTGGCTTGCTGTTGAGTAATACACAAATCAAAAGAAGGTAGTTCATCCAACAATTTGTCAAATAAATGTATACCTCTCGTAACCTCCTTGGAGTATCAATTTCAACCATTGAAATGGATAAACAAATTCTTGAATCAAAACCCTATGAAAATAGAAGAAAGTGTAGATATATAATGCTCATAAAAACGAGATAAATATGCAATTAGAAAATAAATGATGGATACAAAATCACAATGATGTAAAGGATCTTGAATTTGAATGAATTTGGGAGAAAAAAATCAGAAAATATGTCATGTATGAATATTGATGAAAGAGAAAAAATTGATGATGGTAAACATGGGAAAAGATCACAAATGTGCCTACCATAATTAATTAGGCATTCAATAATTACTTTCCTATTTAATATTTATTTATTACATTAAATATTTATAAAAAAATTATTTATTTGTATACAATTAACTTTGCTATTTATAGTCTAATTATATCCATATAACATGAAAAAAAAAATGTAGCTATTTTTCTTGAATATATATGGATGTTTGCCATATTCTAAAGTTTTTCCTTATAAGTTTTACCCTCATGGGTAACACTTTTAACTTTTAACCTTGAAATTTTGTCTATGAAATAAATGAGGATTATAAATTCAAGATCGTTCATTTTCAAGATCGCAAAAGAGGTGGTCATACACAATTTTTACTAATGGATGGTGTATTTATTAGTAAAACATTTTGAATTTTAAAAAAAAAAGTGAAATTCAATTATTTTTTTAATTTCTCACTCACTGTTTGATATCCGCTCTAGAGCTTGATTAATTCGGATTCATATAGAGAACTCCACACTTGGGAGGGTTAAACGTTCTCTAAGTAAGATGATTTCATACTTAGAGTTTGAACCTGAAACCACTTTTCATAAATGATGGAATATTTACCACTTTACTTCAATTATTAGTGGTACCTTTTTCGATTATATGCATGATACCTCTTGAATTAATATAAGTTGAATCCCTCATTTTTCAAAAGAGATTGAAAATACTCAGAAGAAAGAGAGAAATTAAGACCAATTTCATTGAACTAACATGCAAAGTAATTGGAACTCCAAAAGTTCTATTATGCCTAAGGCCAAGCAGCTCATTTTGTATACAAGTAGTTATTATGAACTCGTATAAAAATATTGAATAGACGGTTGATGTAACACTTGAAATTTTTTACTCTCTCAATAGATAAATTCAAAAACTTATCTCCAAATTCCATAACTATTTCCACTTGATTCATGACCATTAAATTAACAACACATGACAATTTGATGCATAAAGAAGCATCTTTCAAGTTTTATAAATTTGTGTTCTTTAAAAAAAAAAGGAAATAGAAAAAGAATACTTATGATAGATCAAATCATGGACTTAAAAGTAGGAAAATAATGCTGTACGGTAATGTCTTCACCTTTATCATCATATCAATCATCTCCCACATATTAGTGATGCTTGAAAAGTTGTTATATATAAGATTTTCATGTTTTTATTGGTAGTTCATTATTGTGTCAAGAATATAAATTGAGCAAGATTCAAATATTCTTATACCCACAAATGAAAATATAAATTAAAAAGAATAGAATCCAATTAAAAACACATTTATAAGCCGTACAAAGCTGGTTGCGAAGCATATTACTAGTTGATTGAACTATTGTGAATTTAATATCATGCGATAATGACCAAATCACACCGTTCAAGTGAGTTTAGGAGAAACCTACACCTTTGACGTGATGGTAAGGCAAATCTTGGTGTGATGTTGAGTCCCTTTCGAGGAGTTTGTGTAACACCCTAAACAAATTTCACATCGTCAAAAACAAAAGAAAAAAATATTGAATCAGTGAATCTCACATGTATTGTAACAATTTAGCTCAATAGTACTATAAGTTGTTCAGGATCTTTACTTTTAATGGCGCGCATCCATGTCGACAAAACATGAATAAGGGTGTGGGATCCATACTGAATTTGATCAATCAATTTTAGATATTTTGACCAAAATCGAATTGGCTAATGTTTCATAATTCATATAACTAACTATATGTTTAGATATTTAAATTATCTTTTAATCGAATTTCCGCATCATGTTCATACCTTTGATATTCTTGAAATTTAGATCATGAAGAATTCAATTTCTAGATCTATATATGTATCGAACACCCGTACCCAAATTCAAGCAACTTATATCATCCTCTTTGGATCTAGAGGAAAGAATGAAAAAATAAAATGAATAGCCCTAATTTCACCCTTATCCTTTTGTTTAATATGTCTCGTCATAGGTGGGAATTAAGGCATCGCACAATGAAAAATGCTATTTATAACTTTTATATTATATGCTTTTCACTTGGTACACAAATGGTATTGACAATACAGTGACCCTTCTAAGTATAAAAACAAGGTGTCAATTTCATGGATGGCAAATAATCAATATATAGTATATAGAACAGGATAAAATTCTAAGCATTTTATTATATTCACCCACATATTAGACAAGAAATTATTCTGCTTAGACAATCATACTTATATGCTGTCATTTTAATGTTTTTTTCCCAACATATTTACTACAACTTGATTTGTGCATTTTAATCAAGAAAATGCACTTTTATTATCTATGAAATTCTTCTTTGATTTGAGGTTTGAGTTTTGAGAATTGAATTCTCGCCTTAAATGAATGACTCTTTGCGACTCGAGATATGTCCACCTTGAACCATCACTTTTATTGTCGATAAATAGAGTAGTTCTTAAGAAAAGTTGGTTATTTATAAGATTCTTTCACTCATAATTAGAAGTTTTGAGTTTGAATTTTGAGAATTGAGAAATTCCTTCTAAAGAACTTATACGACGTGAATCTAAATTAATTGAGTCTGCGAATTAAATTTTGAATACCACATAATTATTTTTCAAAAAGAAGTTATGGTTGATGACCACACTATATGTAGATATATAGCAAAATCATTAGGTACCAGACCTCCAATCAAAATGGAATTTCTATAAAATTTTGAAAGAGAAATTTGGTAAAAGGCCATGATTGAGAACAAATATTAATATATGCACACATGTTGAGACCATGGCAAGTTTTCATGATCCAAATTGCCTCTAAGCTAAGTTACATGTGGTTAGTTAGGTTTGTAGGAATATACAAGATTATTATTTTTTATTACTCGATGTCTGATATTTAGGTGGAATTTAAAATCTTGAATTAATTATAGACAATCCTTTAGGTTTTGAAAAATTATTTATACTTATTAAATAAATTTCTTACATAAATATACAACTTCAGCTAAAATTACTAGATTTGTCTATCTCCAAAATTCTAATTCTATCACTAATCGAAATATCCTATGCTTAAAAATATATAAACCACTCCTTATATCAAAGATGATTTATTTTTCAAAACTAATAAATTCAAAATTTCTAATTATGAATGAAAGTAACGTATTTATCATTCCATCCAACCCGATAATATACAAAGATCCTTTGCAAGGCTGGCTACCAATATAGGGACTAGAGAGTGATGGGGAGGTGTAGGAATGGAGAAGAATCACTCTCAAATCTCATGATTTTTAAAAGGAATAATTAGATTGTTTAATCGTTCATTAAAATAAAACCGATAAATATATTTTCATATATAAAATTATATAAAGTCTATAAAATAGTATATATTTTCTGTATATTTAATTAATCGATATTATCATTTTTAGATACTCGACCAAAATGTAACTTCCCCATTTTAGAAAAGACACATAATGTGGATCTGTGGGGGCATATTGTATCCTTTAGTTTAGTGGGTTTACGTATGCAAAAAATTTCGTAAATAATACTACTATTAAACTATAGTTACAAAAGTTAAATTTGATATTACATAGTTTTATAATTTTATTTTTCTTATATTCAATTTTTACATACTTTTTTTTATTATGTTTAAATATTGGTGTTGTCCTCCCCCCGCCCCCCCTCTATATATAAATATATTATTCCTATTAGTTTTTTATTTGGTGTAAGTAGAGTTTTTTTTTTTTATGTATGAGAAGTCTCAATTATTTTAACTCGTACGAAAAATTTCACATTAACAATAAAATACTAGTTGTAAAGGACATGAATAAAAGGGCAAAAGGAGAAAAGAAAACTTTCATGACATAATCAAGCATTTTCTTAATATATTTAATTTTCTTATTGTTGTTGAGGATATAATTAAATAAATTATATATTTTAATATTATTTCAAATTAGTCAGAGGACTTGAAATCTGACGATTGTCATTGTTACTCATTATTTAAAAAACCCCCACATATTTAACCTTAAAAAATAGAGCTAAACCAACACATACCATGAGGAATATGTTTAAAAAAATGTGTATGTGTGCGTTTCTCTAATAATTTAATTTTTTAGGTGAAATTGATCAGACTAACACACTTCAACCACTTTCTATCTATTCTATCAGACCTTCCAATCAATCTAAATAATTGCCTTCACTTTCTCCCCCCTAAAAAGTCTTCATTTGAATTATGATGATGTTTTAAAAAAAAATAGACTTAAGATTTGAAGTTAGCGAATTTCTTAATTATAAATAAGTGAAAAAATTATAAATATTTAGTGAATTTTTAAATATATATATTGAATTCCATAAATTCATACGCTAAAGTGAAAACGTTATTTCAAGCTACAATTAATATTAAGAGAGCTAGAGCTCTAGCCCGTGCTTTAAATTAAGGTGAAATTATAATGTTAGCTAGGGGTGTCAAATGAACGGGTTGAGTTGAAATTGGAGATATTAAAATGGGTTGAGATAGAAATCGGGTTGGGTCTTGACCCGCCCAAATTTACTTTGGGCTCAATTGAGGATTCTCTTAAAATGAGTTAGGCTTGAATGGGTTGAGATTGGGTTCATTTTTTATTGATATTTATTTGTTAGCTATGCATTTAAACGAATTCAATAGCCTTTTTAGACCTATATCTGGCTGATATTTATTGGAATGACTAATGTAATGAAGAGAACTAAAAGAAAAAAAACAAAACATAATTGAAGAGATATGAGGGGAAAAAATAATCAAGAACCTTATTCCAATTTCCAAATACCAAGAATATTACTAGAAAAATCCAAAGCATATCACTTAGGTCCTCTTAGCCAAAACTTCTTTTTTAATCCATAAAAGTTTGATGGTTTATACACACTTTCAATCATAAAACCACTTAATATTTTGATTAAAAACAATAGTTTTACCTTAATTTAAGTAAGCTTAATCGACTATATAAATTCTCATTGCTTTATTTAAGCTCAGATCGTGTCATCATCACACTTTTATATTACGGGAATTCATTGTGAATTAGTTAACGAGTTTTACATTGGCTTCTAACGTATGACAATCCTCACTACAAGAAATATGATTTTCAGCGACAAATCTAGTCGCTACAAAAAGTAGGGTTTTTGCGGCGACTTAAAATAGTTGCCAAAAAAAAAAGTATACTTCTAGTGCCAACCCTAATAAGCATCCTCCTTTATTTAGGTTTGGGACAAAAAAAAAGCAATTTTTTTTTTACATTTTGATTAAATAATAATTCCATAGGCATTCCTATCAAAACATCGTTGATAATATGAGATTTTTGACGAGCGCATTTTTTTTGAATTTCATGAAAATTTTTGTAAGAAATACACGTGTTTCTAAAAGTTATGGATAAACCTTAACAAGCTTATAAGAAATATACCTTCATTCCAAAACAATCTTTTTCTACCTAGCTGTATTCATATATAAAAAAGAGTGGATCAAACTACACCAAAACAAGATTGGAATAAAAGGTTCATTCAAGTTGAGGATGAAAGTAACTCTAGTTTCTATTCCTATCCTATACACAATGTGGTCCTTATTCCAAAGAAAAAAATGGACATTTGATGAAGGTAATTGAAAATGTAATGAGACCAACAAACTATTAGATTCCATAAAATTGCCAATAAGAAGCTTTGCAAATGGTACAAAGATTGTCCTAGAAGGACAAGGCATAAAAAAATGATTTGCTATGATTAGTTTTTTTTTTTTTTTTTTTGTAATTTCACATTTAATGTCTAGTACAGGTCAAGCGCTTTTGACAAAGAATGACTTTATTTTTAGAACTCAAACTCAAAATATATAATTAATAATAAAAGGGTACTTACCATCTCATTGTAACCATGGTGGTGACATAAAATGGACATGATATAATTTTTTATGATTAGAGTTTTTTTTGTTTTCCCATCGGTGGCACTCAATTTTGAACTCGACTAATTAGAATTCACGTTGAAAAATTTACTTTGGAGATGAAGCATGTTCATACAAAAGCAACTTCACTTTCTAAGAGCCTGTTTGGATGGGCTTTTAAGCTGGTTAAACTGGCTTAAAAGCCAATTTTTGACCTATTAGAGTGTTTGACAATTATCAAAATGACTTATTTTAAGCCAAAAGCTAAAAGCTAGGTGAGGGGAGTTTTTTTTTTTTTTNACACCACTTTATCATTTTTTTTTGTAATTAGTTATGTATATATATATAGTATGGATAATAAACAAAATGTAAATATCGAGTATCAATATAAAGAGAATGATACCACTAGTTATTATAATGTTTTATTAATTTGTTCACTTTTTTTTCTCTCTTGGATCTTAAGGTGATACGTATGTACTTGAAATTATTACAACGAATAAATTAGCCACTTCTTTTTATTATACATCTAAACTGGATAGTAGAATTCATATAGAAATATTCAACCAATTAATCAAACATTTTAAAATTCATATATAATATAATGAATGTGCCTTTTCTACATTAATTTAGGGATGTAGAATATAGGACGGGGTGAAATGGGGTAATTCTTGACATACTAAGATTTTGACCTTTTCCACCTTGTCCCGTTTAGTATTTTTTTTCCAAAATTTCCATGGGGTAATTTCATAGTTCATACGGATTACGGAGAATGAGATCAGTCCATGAATGTTCCTTCCTTTCTTTCTGTCTACTTGTCCCGCTCTACTCCGTTTATATTTTTCTTTAAACAAAAAATTATTCATGTGGGAGGGAGGGGGGGGGGGGGGGCCCTTTTTCACAAAGATTCCAAAAGGTTTTTTTTTTTAGCTCCTATAAATACCCTTTGACACCCTCATTGTAATTGTCATCTAAGTATCAACCCAAACAAAAAAAAAAAAACACATCAAATCTTCATAATTTCCTCCATATATTTCCCTTTCCTTAATTTTTCCTCTATTAGCTTGCAACTCTCTCCACTTTTGGATATTGTGGTTTTTGCTTAAGGTAACTTTTGATTTCATTTTCTTGAAATTTTAGTAAGGGATTGCTAAACATAGTTTATAATAAAAGGTTGAAATTTTATTTTTTGTAAGTTTGTTGTATTTGTGGCTGATTTTTCTTCTTCTTCTTAATTTTCAGAGAGAAAATCAATATTTTGCATTTGATATTCTTCAAGATGTCAACACATTGTGTAAGCATGGTCAAGAACTCCAACTTGTTTTTAAAGATAAAAGAAGAAGAGGCAATGGTTTCAATTCTTCATAATGTTGATTCCACTTTTTCAAAAGGAGAAGAAGATCATCATGAGCAAGTGATCACAGATCAACCAATTAAAACATTTGATTGGAGTTCAATTTTATCTTCTTCAAAGAATGAAAATTCATCTAATAAGCTAATTCTAACTAATCCTTATGTCCATCCTCTTGACAAAAGATCAACAAATTCTTTGAGTGAAAAAAGTCTTGAAATTTGTACTGAGAGTCTTGGATCAGAGACTGGCTCTGGCTCTGATTGCTTTCCCTCTTCACCTACTTCTGAGCACGAAGGCTCAAATGATGACAAAGACAATCATCATCATTACCACCATCACCATCAACAACAATATTTTGTTGTCTCAGAATCCTCTGAGGATTTTCATGTTTATAATCATAGCAAGAGATTGATATCTTCTTGTAGATCTTTTCCTCCTTCTCTTCCTTCTGTTCACATGCAATCACATAGACAAAATGGTAGATTGATTCTAGAAGCGGCTTCAGTTTCACCTATCAATAGTCTCCATACCCAACGCCTTGACGGCCACCTTCTTCTCACCTTCATCAATCAAAATAATTCCAAACTAGAAATAGAGAAATGTGAGGATGAAGTTGAAGAGTTTGAGCAAGTATTTGGCGATATTCAAGAAGTTGAAGGTAATGAAGAAGAAGAGGAAGAGGAAGAGGATGAGGGCACTATGATGGAACAAAGTCCAAGATTGTCAAGTGAGGTGACAAATGTCAACAAAGCTTCCATGATGATCCTAGAGAAAAAGAATCAACTAACATGGTCTAAATATACTGTCAGTTTCAACATGATATCTGGTTATTTCGATTTCAAAAGTAGATTCAACAACTCAGTAAACTTGTTGACACAAGAGGAGAGGAGTACTAATAACCTTAGAGAATGTTACACTTATCCTTCATCCATTTCACAGTCACTTCCTCAATCACCATCACCATCACCGGCGGCTACAACCTCATTAAATGCCTATGAATACTTTTGGAGGAAGAAACCAACAATGGCAAACATTGTCAATAATTCCACTATTACCAAGTACTACTACTACAACAATAAGCAAGTTGGTGTAGTAACAACAACTAATGGTACCGCAAAGATATCAACATGTACACAAGACTTGGTGCTAATTAAAGAGAATAAGGCATCAATTATGAACAACAATTTGGGGCCTCTATTGAGAAGTTGCAAAGAGCCAAGGAGATCTCTACTAATTTGGGAGCCTTATTGCATTCCCACCTCCTAATGGTGATCATCATTAATCCAAATTATTAATCAAATTATATGATATATATATATGAATATATAGTTAGTCATTGCACATATGATTTTCCTCTCTTAGTTTTTACTCTTTTTGTCAAAAAAAGAGTTTTGTATAGCCAAATAAAAAGAAGAGAGAGATCAAAAGAAAGATTTTAATGGAGGTCAATACAATCATTTCATCTTATTTATGAGCCTTTTAATTATTGTTTTGTATTTCAATTTATGTGATTTTTTTAAAATACGTTTTAAAAAAAAATATCACGTAGCTTTCTATATATATAATAATAATAATAATAACTCTTTAATTTCAATATCTACCTGACATGTTTTATAATCCCAACAAAATTCAAAAAACACTTTGATACTTTATGCTAATAGTTAAAAGGACGATTTTTGATGTCAGAAATATTGAATTTCTGATGGAAAGTATATCTGAAATTGATGCTATAAATGAACTAATTTCTCTAACGGTTTCCCTTGGACATTTTTCCACCAAAAATTAGCCGGTTTTAGTAGTATACCATCTCTAATTTAAAATCACAAGATTCATTTTTTAAAACAATGAAAAATAAAATTTATGCTCAATTAAAATATAAACTAAAAAAATATAAAATAAAAATGGAGGAAGTATCTTTTCTTCTATTGAGTTGATGATGATGTTACTAAAGCTAATGTATAGTTAGGCGCCAACTTTGATCTATTGTGTCATGTCTGTCCCAGCATCAATTGGACAATTGACACAAGATCAAAGTTAGGCTAATAAGATTTATCTGCCTAAATCCCCCCCCCCCCCCCCCCCCCCCCCCCCCCCCCCCCCCCCCCCCCCCCCCCNCCCCCCCCCCCCCCCCCCCCCCACCCACCCAAAATCCCTCCAATGAATTGAAGGTATCTCAAATCTGCAAATCAATACAGGTGAGTAGAGGGAACACGTTTGTTCCTGCCAAGGCTGAGTGGCATTGCTTTATAGGTAGACAAGGGGATCTATGTTCCATTTTTGAGAAGTTTTTATGAACATATATGCATTAATATATGTAATCTTAAATAGGCGTTTGGATATTATTTGGTTGAAGTTTTTTTTTATACATAAAAAAACACTATTATCAATTGTCTCATTAAAAATTACACAAAATAATATTGTACATGAGATTTAGATAATTTAAAGCAAAATTTGAGTTATCTTTCAAAGGAGATCAATAATATACATTTGCATTATATACGCACGAAAAAAACTTTTCTTTTATTCTAGTTAATTTTTCGACGAACTAAATTCAATTGAAACCTTCAGGATCATATATAAAATGACTACTAATTTCATGCTCAATTCTTTATTTAATCTTCAACAACTAATTGTTGTTTAAATAATTTTTATTTACTTTGATCAGTTTGATGTTTGTAGTTAGACATATTTCAAAATTTATATGCCAAAATTTGATAATGTCATAAGTATTTAATTATTTATACTTGTTCCAGCCAACAATTATTGGAATCACATGCCCAAAGAATGAGCTGAAAATTGATAGTGCTCAGAACCATATGCTCTTTATCCAAAAACCTCTATATATGGTCTTATTTGTTTCATTATGATTCTTTGTTAATGGAAAAAAAATATAAATCATTTTCATATACTTGATCACACTTACAATATGTATTGTATTCACATATATTAAATGATGATTGAAGGTTCCGATTTAATGGACGGTGTTCACGAGAGCATCATATTTGTCAAAAGTCTTACCATCTAAACTCAGGTCAAATAGTAATGTTTCAAAACATAATTATTCAGTTTTTTTTTCAAAAATAAATATAGGTAATGGAACTCCCAAAAAGAAAAAATATATCTTGAAAACTTCAATTACAAGTCGGCCATATTTATGTTCTTTCCAAGAAAAGAATATTATATTTATATATTCAAAAGATAATTTAATTTTAAAATTTTTATTTTATTCTTAATCAGATGATTTATAATCTTAACAATATCTAAGACTTTTTTTTTATCACAAGTTTCAATGCTCATTATTTTTGGAAAAAAACTTTGAATCAATATCTTATAAATTAGGACAAAAATAGATATATTTACAAAGTCATTTAATATTCACTGTACTTCAAATTAATAAGACCTTTATTGTCAAACAAATCCACTAAGTAAGCATTTACACATGAATTATGAGATACAAACTATTATTATAAATTAAAGTTGAAAAATGACATTACAAAGTTAAAATTATGTTTAAACATGTATATTATTATTTTTTAAATCAAAATTGTAAGTGGTAAAATAAATTCAGTTGAAAAAATCTCTCAAAAACTAACCAAAGGATTATTCTAATATATAAATTTTAACCAAAATATGTTTTGAAAATATTTTTTTCGAAAAAGTCAAATCAAATCAGATTTCTCAAATTCTTTAATTCATAATAAAATAGCTCATTTTACTCTTTAAGAGTAGGTAACATATTTTTTTTTGTCTTTGTCTCTAGTGCATTCTATCTCATTATATATCACATTATATTAACATGATTAAAAATTAAATCACTATCAATACCTTGATCTAGCCAATTATATATTTGTAAAACATAGAAAAATGAAATGTCCATAATGTATACATATCAAATGATGTATACCTATCAAATGAATAACTTTTTTGTTATGCTACTAATAATTGCTCTCGAAAAATAAAAATAAAAATAAGAGGGGGAAATTAATTGTCTTGGTTAAAAGATGTACAATCACTACAACCAAAGGTACCATTGATATGCACTTATTGGTATCTTTCAAACCCTTTCCCCCCTACACTTTGGTGGCACCACAAAATTCTGAAAGAAGAAAAAAATGAGACGTCCCGGCGGTGGACATTACGGTGGTGCTGATTCCGGCGCCGATGCTACGTACAACTCCGGCCACCAAACGATGCAACATCAGCATCAACAGCAACAACAGCAGCAGATAAAGTCGGAACATCATCAACAATGGAGATGGGAACGAGAGAGCCCGAAATTACCCACAAATTCTATGTCTCCCAACATGTATCCTGAAGGTAATTTTCTCTCTAAGTCTTGACCTTTTCGCCTTTTTTTGTTGAATTTTCTAGTGTTTTTGTTTATTATTACTTGCTGTTTTGTAGATAAATTTATTAAAAGTTTCATTTTTCAGATATAATTTACAGATTTTCCCTGAAAATTAGGTTTTTTTTTTTGGTTCTGTTTAGTTTCCTTTTGGTTGTGCTTGCTTACATTGCCGGTGCCAAGTCCAGATAGTAGTTAGTTACTAAGATCTGATTATGAGTTATTGAATGGTAAGATGAATAAAGTGTGTTTGCTTATGTGTTTGCTCAGTTTAAAAAAAAAAAGATGAATACAAATTTTCAATTGAAGGATGAAGGTTGTGATAGGCTGGTAGCTAGCGTAAACTTGCCAATTTATGATGAATCCAACATGTTTGGGATTGAGGATTAGCAATAGTAGTAGTAGTTGTTGGTGTGGTAGTAGTAGTTTCTGATTCTTTGCTAGGCAATATTTTGTTTTGGAAATAATAGTTGCAACAATTATGACCACAAAAGCTACTTTTTTCCCCATAATTGTGGTGTCAGGGCTAACTTGTGCACATCCTGATTAATTCCATGTGGTACCTGCTATTTCTCATCAATAGAAGTATCTTGTAACTGTGTCCACCAAGGCTCGTACAAATGGGAAGAAATGAGTGATGTTTTTGCCTCCTTTGGAATTTGAACTTGAAAGCTCATGGTTTTCAATCCACTTTATTGATCACTAGGCCACACCCGTAGGCCTGTTTTGTAGATAAATTTAATTAAAACTTCCATTTTTGTGGAAACCTTACTTCCTCTTGGCAAAAGATCCACAAAAGTGGGGCACCTATTCGAGATTAAGGTTTAGTTATTGTTTTAACACTTATATTAAGGTCTGTAATCTTCAGGAGCTTTTTAAAATTTGGTTAAAGATTTTTGTGCTAGTTTGCAGATGAGTGAGATTTTGGAAACATTTTGTTTTAAAGGTCCAAATTTGCCTTAAAAAGACTAGTTTTTGATGTTGTAACTGAAGCAGTGTACTCGTGGATCAATATAAGAATTTGTATGGGACTGCACCCATTACTTCTGGCAGCTCAACTCTAATAAAGCTTATGCAATGACCACTCTAGGCAGACATTTGAGATGCTTCGACTACAATCCAATAACATGAATATAAGAGTTTAACATTTGTCAGACGTACCTTTATTTTTCAGTTGCATCAAGCATTTTAATTCATACAGTTGCAACAAAATACATAGGGTCTAATTTATAGAGGGACACTAAGACAATAAGAACCTTTGAAATAAAGGAATATGTAACTTCAACTAGAAAATGAAGATCACTTCAAACTATCTGATAATTTTTCAGTTGCATCAAGCATTTTAATTCATACAGTTGCAACAAAATACATAGGGTCTAATTTATAGAGGGACACTAAGACAATAAGAACCTTTGAAATAAAGGAATATGTAACTTCAACTAGAAAATGAAGATCAGTTCAAACTATCTGATAAATTTTTTCATTTAAAATAATGGTGGTGTCGGGGCCATCTTGCGTAATTCGACTATTCAGTTGGTTACCTGCTACCTCTCATCAACGATACCAGAGTAACTTTGTCCAAGGCTTAGGCAGATGGGAAGAAATCAACTAGTGCTTATTATCTCTACTGAGATTTAAATCTGTCTGTAAGGTTTGCACACACTTTGACCACTAGGTGGTACCCTTGGGTGCTAGTTGAATTTTTATCTCCTAAGGAATTAGATTAGACAAAATCTAATTTAAAGCATGAAGTCAAAGTGCTCCTACTGCCTAAAAGTCAAAGTGTACAAATTGAATTACAACAGAAGGGAACAATTGCATTCCTCTTATTAGACAATCTGTGGCATCCATATCTACAGTTCCTACTTGATTATTGGTTAAGTTTTCAATGCAAAAAGGCTCCACAGATCTGTCATATGTGGGTACTATGAGGTCCAGAACCTTCTTGATCGCTCCCAGCAACTACCACTGAAGTCATGGAACGGATATATTCAAAAGCTTTATCATGCAGCCTTGTAGTTGTTTCGGACTATTGTTGCCTTTCATAAAATGGGTTTACTTCTTTCTTACCTTCCTATTTTGTTAATAATGCTGACTTATGAATGTTAGAATGTGTTTGGAAGTATTGAATTTGCTCATTCTGATTAAAGGCACTATACTGTCCTAGTGATACATAGGTAACTTTTATAAGGTGGTATCAGCATTTTTTTATTTTTGGAAAGTAGTGCTTGTCTTTCTATGTTTCAACTCATTCAACAGTGCCTTTCCTATAGGCCAGGGGAGTGAAGCATCTAGATCCTACTACCAGGGTCAGAGGTCTGATCCAAGGTTGGCAGTAGAGAATCAAGGTGGCAAGGATCCCAGAGCACAGCCTCGTGAAGAAGACATGGATATTGGTTATGAAGATAAACCTGTACAGCAGACTTTGGAAGGTCTTGAAAAGAAATTCCTTGATGATATAATGAAACTGACCAAGGAGCAAAATGATGCAGAGGATGCCGAAAATTCTAGGCATAGGGAGGTTAGTTCAGTTTACTTTAGTGCTCCAATAACATAGTGAATTCTTCATTAATGTCAAGTTCGAAAGAGGTGCATTTAAAAGGGTAATGCCACACTATGCATTATCTACATCTTTTTTAGGATATACTAATGCTTACATACATGGAGAGACTCCCTTCCCTTCCGAGTTCTTCTGCCCAGCTTTTGATTTCTACAAATATCCATAGCTGTCAATCCCGTGCAATTGCATGATTTCAACTGAGAGACACAAATATTCCCTTAACATCTTAGTTCTATCAATAAAGAGCATTCTTGCAATTCCTCACAACTTATCTTCTCTTCAAGTTTCTTGGAACAGAAAATCAATACCTTACCTTAATATTTTGTCCAACCATCTTTAGATTAATGAGCACTATCTGCTACAGTAAAACAGATCAAAGTATGACGTAAAAATATATCAGATCAAAGCCTAGTAAACCTGTTAAAGTGCCATTTCCAAGGGCCTGTAGCCAAAAATACTTTGGAAACTGTGCTTGTCTGTGCCTGATAAAGCTTTACTCCTTACCTCATATTATATTTGATTCAGTTTGCTTGGTTGTGGAGTTTGGATGCTTAGTTCACTTGGATAATCTTATTATTGGTCAATTAGTTGTACATCAAGTTTGGAGCTTGTATGAAGTTTGTGACAGTGTTGACAATATATCACAACCCCTCCATCAAAATATATCGTAACTTTTAGTTGTGTTTGCTTAATGATCTCATCATCTCAGTCATTGTGATTCATATGATTTGTATAAATATTTTATCTATCACTGGGTAAACAGTTCAGAGCAAGGAAAGGCTGGTGTTAGCAGCTGCATACAAAACACAGCATTAGGGCTGTTTGATGTTGCTATTACTCATAAAGACAGATCGTTAATGGCAATGGTTAGAGCATCTTCAGATGAGTGAACAATAAAATGTTGTACCTGTAGATGAGTGAACGTTTCCTATGGACATCGTTACTGGAGTTGTCTTCCCTCAATGAGTTTGAGCAATGTCTCTGTGCCCTCTTCCAATATTTTAATCAACTTTATTAAGCTGAATGGACTTGATAGGAGACTTGTAGTAGCTACAAACTTTTGGAGGTGGCCAACATGCTCTTAATGAAGAATACAATCTTACCAGTTATAAAAAAATAATATTTTAATGTGCCAAGTAGTCTGCAATATATGAATAGGATCAAAGGTTAAGCTTGTACTTCCAAGTTTCAAAAAAATGTTTATGTTGAACGTCTAATTTAGGTAGGTTAGACTGTTTCAATGTTCCTTCTATAATCTGTTTCTTGCATATATAGTAGGTACTGAAACTTTTATCCATATTCCTTGGCTGCTTTCAAGTGCCCACCCTGCGTGGGTAGAACAGCAGTGAATAGTTATGACTAGAGGATAAATTATCATACCTACTTTCTTCAGTAAGATACAAATGAATTTTCTTAGATATAATACTGGTTTCACAGAATCGAAATCTGCAACTTCCTTGTTACACAGTGTCTGTCTTATCAAGAGAACTTGTATACCCAAATTAAGTTTGTGGCTATAAGTTATTACATGGTGTGAAAGAAGGATATTAGCTGCTGAGTCTAGAACTTTTCTGAGGCTTTTATCTTCACATTTTCTACTTCCTAAATATATGTATGTAACTGATGAATCTTGGGGGACTGGGGAGGTTGAATAAAAATGTTTGTGATAGATTTGCTGATGTTTTATGCATTTTCAGCTATTTTGCTAATTAGTGTGGAACCTTCTTTTCTCTTCATATGTTGCATTAAAATTTTTGAGCCTTTCTTCTCAGTGGAAATACATAATCCTTGTACTTCCTCCCTGTTTCTGGTGCAAAATTTTAATGTTTCATCCAGTATTTTGTACCAGTTAAGATCTAACTTCAAATCAACTCAGGATTAGGACATACTGGTCAAGCTTTAGCATAATTGTGAACCAGATCTAAGTTCTGCTATTCAAAAGCATAAGTTCTGCTAAATACAAATTAAAGTATTTATGCCAAAAATTATCAAGAAGCTTATATCCGTGCTCGTTTACAAGACTAGAATATCATTCTCTACTTATTTAAAGCAAAGGGAAAAAATTAACAAGTATGTGCTACTATGCATGTCTTGACAGGGATGGTGACTCAAAGCGTAGATAGATTTTTTCTTGAGTTCATTATGTCTCTTTAAACTTCCTCCATCAGAATTTCTATAGCAGCAACCTAGTATGTATACACATTGAAGAGCAAGCAGTCACCTTACTAGATGGTATGTGACCTCAATTGAGGTTGGCTTCATTCTCTTCAAGTTTGTCAAACAGGATTTAGCTGATGTACAAACATTAACTTAGAAATACTTAGAAAAGAAGAAAAAAAAAATGGGTCGTTATCTTCTTTTCCTGTCAGTATAAGTTAAATGGTTATGATTTAGGTGAGTTATAGAGCACCTAAAGGTGTGGTCCAGTGGTCACTTAAGTGGGTTGAGAACCACAAGGTCTCAGGTTCAAATTCTAGTGGAGGCAACAACACTGATTTCATCCCATCTGTTCAAGCATTGGCATATACCTCTACTAGTGGGAGGTAGCAGGTATTCCATGAAATTAATTCAGGTATGCAGAATCTGACTTGGACAGCATTGTATAAAGAAAATGAACTAGGTGAATTACGGGCTTCCTCATAAGTCATCACTCATCACCATGAACGGCATTCCTTCTAAACCCTGGCCAGACATTTGTCTCCTTCGGGGATTCTCAGTTTGCGACGTTGTTCTACTTGGGATGTGGAGTTAAGTTACAGTTTTATGTTCAATTAAGTTCAAACTGTTAACAAACTTTGATGTGGGAATAATTGCATGCAAAAACATTTTTCTTCTGTAATAAATATTCTTTTCCCTAGAGCCACATTTAAAATGAGGGGATACTTTTTCTGGTGAAAAGTAAACTCAAATGGAGAACCTGATACTTTTTATTGTGAAAAGTATACTCAAATAAAGAACCAAAACATCACGAGAAGTAGATAGATAAAAGTACAGAATCTTTCCAGACATGAAACTGAAAATCAGCATGGCACTCACAACATCTATGGCTTATATAAGAATGCTAAGATTCCCAGTTTATGATGTTACTCCTTCTTTACTTTGTATTCATGTCATGTAACTATGTTATGTTATTGTATAGAATTTTGATATTGAAATATTAAGTAATATAATTAAGGCAGTCGCACATATATGGACAATACACTGCAAAATCTTGCAGGATTTTCATCCTAGTATTGCTTTTAGATCAGTTATGGTTTACAACTAAGTATTGAGGGTAGAGGTTCTCGATGTTTCTGTATGTGACATTGTATGTTAAGCTTTTATTGGTATAGAAATCTTGTTTTAATGAGAGTAACATTTTTGGCTTATATTTCAGCGGATAAATGCAATCAACACACAATATCAAGAACAGCTAGTTGCCCTTCGCGCCCGGCAAGCTAATCACAGAGATGAAGTCCTTCGAAGGGAGTCTCATGCTAGAAAACAACAGTATGAGCAAGTTGCTTTGGAAAACTATCGACACAGCAACATGAGCGCTAACAATGCTCGTGGATATGTGGCAAACTCTCCAGCAGGGGAGCGACAAGTTGCCTATAACTCTCCAGCAGGAGAACGGCAAGCAGCCTATAATGCTGATAGTTATGATTCTTACAGGGAGAATGCTCGATATCTTGGCAACAGTGGAAGGGATCACGGATATGAACCTAGAGTACAATACCCAGGCGGTCGCGTCTATGAAACTGGTTCACGCTATTATTGAATAACTGCTTAGAATAGTATTGAATCTTTCTTTTAGTTTGCTTGGACTAGGTGGTCGTGTCTACAACACTGGTTCACGCTACTCGTCTTTATAGCTTTTATCAGATTGGATAAAAGAGTCACATATGTATTTTACTTTTTCTGAATGATTCATGATTTTGGCATGGACTGGTGAAGAAGTTTGATCTGTTACTGTTCCTAAAATTCTTGAATGATTTTATATTCGTTCGTCACACTACTGAATACCAAATGGCACTTGTTAATTAGGCTAATAGCTCATTCATCATCGTGTATGAAACATTCTCTCTAAAAAGGTAAGGTTTGTGTATACTCTACCTTCTCTAGATACTATTTTGTGGGACTATGTTGAATATGTTGTTATACTCTCAAGTACATATTTCCTAAATGTCTAATGAGAGTTTATCCCTTCTAAAGGTTGTACTGACTTTAGAATAACCAAAATAAATTTCATTTGACACTATTTTTGCAAGAATACCTTCTGGATGTTTATTTATCTTGTCATAAAAATAGGTATGATTGCCATAATTACATAGATAAGCAGCAATTACCAAATGGCTTCAATGAAACATAGATAATTAGATAGTTGAGATTGATGAGAAGGGAATTTGTAGAATATTTCATAATGTTCTTCAAGTTTTTTGCAAGGATGGTCTCTATTTCGGGGTGGTCTTTAATTTTTGGCTTTGTTTCTCATTACATAATGAAATTTCATGAGTTAAAAGTACCCTTAGCTTTTGCCTTGTCTGGCATAAGTTGCATAACATCTAATTCACAAGATATAAATGTTAGGCATAACTTTGTGAATTTTAAAACTGAACTTTTGCCTATTTATGTCGTGGGTTATGTACTGAACTTATGCCTCTAACAACATAACTTCTATTAGAATTACGTGACATAACTTGTGTTGCCTTGTAAGCATAACTTATGTTATATCATGATACAAAAATATTATCTTTACCCTTCAAGGTGGCCCAGTGGTTTGGGCTTGGGACTTCCATGTTGAAGGTCTCAAGTTTGAAACCCCTTGCCAGCGAAAGCAAGGGGTTTGCCTTCTGGGTCGAGCTCGTCACACCGGGCTTGCCTAGTGCGGATTACCTCATTTGCGAGCTATTGCATAGGACCGGGGGTTTTACCCTGTGCGCACCCAAAGGGTAGCGGATGCGGGCGGGTTTCCCTTGTCATAAAAAAATATATATAATCTTTTGCCTCGCGATTTTTTTCTTTCGGATGTCGGGTAATTTTCTGCCACTTTTTTGTTACTTAGAGTGCAGAAAGCCAAAAATGAAAACATCAACACTACTTCAGTCTCTTCCAGGCTTTCAAAGGTTTATAACCAGCATTCAAGAATATAGATACAGATGCCACTTTGCATTGCAGAAAGAAATTTACATTTCTCTGGGAACAGAGGCTTCACCTTGGAAAGGGTTGCCACATCAAGTTTTCAACAATGAAGAGGTATTATAATACATACTGAATGCTCTCAAAGTAAAAAATACGCATCTCGTTTCCTTGGATTGGAGGTTTGAATGATGCAACAAAATCTGGGATCATCTTTTCTTGTATGCCATGTTCCTGATATAAGAGCTTCAATATGTGTGTCAAAACCAAAACTTATCAGTGCCTTGCAAATCACATGCGTGCTGCTCACAGTCAAGCTTGCCCCACCGAGCATCAACCCGGTCACATGGAAATTTAGGCTTGCTCAAACTGTATAGAATTGTTGAAATTTGCTTCAGACATACAGTAATAAGATTATGTATCGGTTTTTAAAAGAGACAGAAGAACTAATCTGATAAAGATAAGTTTTTAAAGACCCATTAAAGAAAAAATTGGGAAGCTGATGAGAATGTCCCATATTGGACAGGAATAAGATCCTGGGACTCCTTTATGGATTGGGCAAACCTCCTCCCTTTGAGCTAGCTATTGGGGTTGAATTAGACCCAAGATTCATTTAACATGGTATTAGAGTTGGGCCATTGGGTCTGATGTGGGGACCCTGGACCATGCGGTGATCATGAATATACCCCCACTTCATGATTGTGAACGCTCCAGTCCGGTCTGTGTCTGGTGTGGGGTGATGTGCATGTCCCACATCAGCCAGGACAAGATCCCACATGATTTTATATGGCTTGGAGCGTTTGGGGTTGAGTCATGCAAGGTCCATTTAACAGTAGCAATTAACTAAAGTAGTTCTGTCACTGGATGAATACTCAACTCCAGAGAATCTTTCTATAATGAACATAAAGGGGATTAGACAAGTTCATTTATCAGCAGAGAGAAGTAAAGGTTATGATTGGTCGGGTTAAAAAAGGGGAAGTCGCAGTACCTTCTATTGACAACATTGTGCACGTGACATAACCATTGTGAAAATTCAGCTTGAGATCCAGCTTGTACAGGATTTGCTCTGTAAAGAACATGAGCAACAAAGTTCATTAACATACAGGAAGAAACTCATTAAGCTTTTTGAGCATTTTTATGGCAGCAGACTAATTGGTTTCTGCCCTTTAATGTCCACCATTGACTCAGTCGCTTGCAACTCATCTCTTTTTTCACTTGACTCTTTATGTACACAGCCACCACCACCACCAGCATACCCAGTGTAATCTCACAACGTGGGGTATGTGGAGGGTAGAATGTAAGCAGACCTGACAGGTACACTTTCCGAAAGACTTCCAACACAGGTAACAGATACCACAGAACATACAAAAGAAAACAAACATAACAAGTACTAGAGGAAGCATCACATATCGTATAGAAAAGGAGACAGTAAACATCAAAGTAAAATGATAACCAAAACACACGACACAATTGGTAGCCACATAAATCACAGGTGAAAACTGCTAATACTGCTGGTACTAAGGGAGAAACAGGTAGGGCGCCAAACTACCCCAAGCCTAACCCGTAGGACAGCGAAAGGTAAAGAAAATGATGGAAAAGGAATTTGTTACGTGTCAGCAAGAACTACGTTTTGGGAGTAAAAGGATAGTTTAATGGTATGATTTTTGTGGAGACAACAATAAAGAATACAATGGAAGTCAGTCACCAAGTGGGCCATCACAAAAAATAATAATTTATAACTAAGTGGCAAATTGTCCATCACAGACTAGGACATATAAAGTTCGGCCGTCGTGCACCTCAGTGTTAGGCGCAAGACACCCACGTGTGTGCATCAGTGTTCGCAAGCAGTAAACTCTGTAGTGCACTCGAAGGTGCTTTGCTTTGCCTTGCCTCGCCCCAAAGCACCCTTGAGGCACGCCCCAATCACATTTTAAAAAATGCACCTAGCAAAGGCTACCACATGGGAATGTTAAGCCAATCCCATACCAAATAAGTTGAACAGTTTTAGAATTGGAAAAAGAACTGGACAATTCTGTAAAAAGAAAATATACCCCATCGCTATTGCTCTCGAGAAAGCTCATAAACTAGGTACCTTAGAACTTCTTTGAAGTGATCTGCACATTCGTTGCAAGGGTACATGCGAGATAATATTGCCATCTGCAGGCAAACAACAAAAGCAATCCTTTAGTTTCTAAAAAGCCTCAATATTTTCTCCAAACCTATGAGCAGAATCCTTATGTGATACGGACCTCAAGGTCATGAAGTATATAATGGAAGAACTTGCAATAAAATGGACGCATCGATGTGTAACACTTCCCATACTGACAGTCACCTTAATTTTGTCTCATTGCTTATGAAAAGCTCAAGAAAAGAACGGAATTTTGTTCCATATGAACTAGGGATAAGGGAAAACTATTCTACCCCTAGATAATCACTATTAGCAGATTTAGCCCTCAACTTTCTAAAGTAGCTCCGTTGACCTAATGTAATATCATCTTTCAAACACAATTTTGAGATCAAGAAAAAACAGTCATTTAGGGTGACTGAGCACCATACCAGTTCTTTCACATCCTTCCTTTGTTGTCTGGTTGGCTTGTCTGGATACTGGAAAAAAGGAACAAGTGAGCTCATGATCATAAAGGTCAACAGGTAAGAAATTTCAATGAGAAATAAGTATTACTTTCGAGCACAAAACGAAAAGAGAACTATGCGGATAAGGATTACCCTGCGGACCATTATTGTATAATTACACTTCCAAAAGACATTTTCTACAACCATGGTGTCCGTGCTTAAAAGACATTTTTATTAACCATCAAGAGCATCAGGTAGACTAAATATATAACAACACTGTAGGATAAAATAAAAACCAGACCATTAATTGTCAAAATAGAAGAATTAATGATCATGATCAAACAATTAGAGGGGTAATAAGTGGTTTCACTTCTCTTAACTATGGTATCGACAAAATTAATGAACATGTTTTATATCTAAATACTGTTCAACTGAAATCCCTTAACAACTTGGGCTAAAATTTCTCATTGCAAGGTTTTTAAAGCTGAGTAGAAAGAGAACTGCTGCTATAGAAAAGATGGATACTTGACCTGAGCTCCAAGTGTGTGAAGAAAAGTCCAAGTAGCTCTTCCAAGCTCTTCTTTAGTCACTGGGCTAGAACTTTTCTCCTGAGAAAGAAAGTTGGTTGGTTAACAATTATGTTCACTAACTATATGTTGAGATTTTCTGTTTTAATTAAAAGGAGTGACACAAATATTATAGCTTACTACATTAAAAAAAATATGTGGTGTGAAAAACAAATGATTAACAACTGAAAACCAAGATATGCTGGGTTACATTATCCTGGTGAATAATGAGCACCTAATGTCTCGATCTTCCAGAACAGTTGCATACCAAAGAGCTAGATGGATAAGAGATCTAGAGCAAATACCTAAGACTAATATTATTTGATGCATCAACTCCCATTTATACAATCTAAGATCAATTGTTGAACAAGATATTCCCAGTCTAAAACAACACCTCTCAACAAAAAAATCAACCGCTGCTAAACATAAATACTCCCCGTGCAGCACCAATGAAGTTGTTACAAATGAAAGAAGTAATAGCTCAAAGTAACCCAATTGCGACAATACATTCACTCCCCCTCTTATACCAAGACTTCTTTAAGAAAGCAATTCAATCACTATGTAGTTGTTGGTGGAAATTGCAAAATCCTCCTGCATTGATATTATCAACTACACCTCAATTCCCGAACATAGTTCAGACCAACTATATAAATTCTCTATATCCGTTCTGCTATATTCAAGCCAACTCCACTTTGACAATGTAGCACACATCCAAGTAGCATGTCGCAACAAATAGTATCCAGAGCAGAGGATAAATCACAGTTAGCTATTTTTATGCTTGCATCTACATACTGCGACACTGCTTTTTTATCCGGCCCTGGAACTGGCTATGCTCTTCATATAGGTAGAGTTCGAAACCCTTCATACGTTTGATTCAAAACAACAACAACATATCCTTGTAATCCCACAAGTGGGGTATAGGGATGGTAGTATGTACGCAGAACTTACCTCTACCTTTGACACAAAAGAAACATTTTTTTTTCTTTTTCCTTAGTACTATCTGGTAAACACTTAGCCTCATCTAGCATATACTACTAGAGAGAACACTGACCCATAAGCAGGGGAGGGTCCGAACTCCGAACCCCCTACAGTGCCAAGTTACACTGTTCATACATGGTTAAAATCCTATTTTTTATGTATATTAGAAATTGAACCGCTTTTGGCTTCTTTGTGTGTTTACTTCTTTCATATTTTGAACCACCCTCTTGAAAACACTAACTCCTCCACTTCAAGGCACCATTGTCAATTCAGGTAAAATAGCTCAAAACCCATTTCATCAATCAAACATATTTCACCAGTACAATTAAAAAGACACCCATATTCTCTATGAGAACTTTCATCAAACACTTGTTGTGCATTATCTGCATACCTCCACAATAACACTAAAACCACAATACCAAACTACAAAAATAATAAAATAAAATTGAAGACCCTTAAAAATACCTTCTTGGGTGATTCAGAATGTTGAAGCAGCATAGTTGAAGCAAGTTGATTCTTGGAAGAAGATGAAGAAGAGAGCAAAGAGAAGGAATGGTGATCATCATTATTATTATGAGATGAATGAACTTTTGGGATTGCACCTATGAACTGAGCAAGTTGGGTTTGGATAGAATTCGATACTTTCTCGTATGTCTTGAACAGAAGCTGTAATGGATTTTCAGACATGGAGGAATTCTTTAACAAGAAAGACAATGTTTTCTCCACAAGTGTTTCACCTCTGTTTTTTTTTTTGTTTTATCCAATTCTTTCTAGAATTTGTGAAAATAAACCAAAAAGTAAGAAAGAAATATCAAAATATTTGCTAGGTTCGAAAATAGTTTCTCTTCCACGAGATAATTATAAGGTTTTTATACCTCTACCTCCAAACTCCACTAGTGAGATTTTACGAAATATGTTATTTTGGTTGGCTTGTTGTAAATATCAAAAGATATATGTGAACTTTGCAAGAATGATCAAATATATCCTTATGTGATAAAAACTAAAAAGAATAAATTAAAATCGATTTTTCACTTTCCGTCAGTCATTTGTGTATTTCTTTAAGCATATATAAGTGGAAGAGATGTTGAAGGCACGCTGAGGCGACTACAGCTGGCCGACATGGGCGTGTAGCGGGCACGTCAACATGCAGTGGGCTATAAATAAATATATTTTTAATGATGATATGTCAAACCTAAATCTCAAAAAGGTTCCATGTAGGTAGCTTATCCTAACATAATCATCATTGGCTGATTACATGACTCGATCTCATAACCTATGCTCTTTAGTAGAGCAAATTGTGAATAGCTCAAAATTTTGCTAAGTTGTACAATTGGAATAGGGATACAAATACATTCATTACTTCTTTTGCAAAATGTTGTCTTTTGGATGGGGCCATTTAAGCATATGCAACAAATTCAAAATACCAAGTATCATCATTTATTACATCAACCTATAAAATTGCAAATTACTTTAAAACATCATTAGTAACAACTACATGATTGAAACAAAATGTTTTGTTTAACAGAATGATCAAGTAGCAAAAGTTAGTGTCATTAACTTGTCAAATCTCCTTGAAACTGTCTCCAAAGTAGGGCATTTTTGAAGGATCCGACACATAATGCAGCAGTCTTTTATAAGAATACGAAAACACAGTAACCAATTCTTCATGAAGCAAAAAGTTCTTCAAGGTAAGTTGACATGGAAAATGTGTAATGTTGCCAACCATATATTCTTACTTCTTACCAAATCAAGAACATTTTCAATCAGATCCTGAGCAAAGAAGGGAAATCAATCTCTAAAACAGAATCAACAACTCGTTAGCATCGTGAAACTATTGATCAACGCACATAGTCATCTACTTATCGTTCTCAATTATGAACGATTGTAGCTGGAGCAGGGTACAAGTACATATATGTAATACATTAGAACTAATTGACTCAAAAGTTTATGCATTGGAAAAACAGCAGAGTACAACATATCAAAATCGCAATAACAGTAAGCAGAAGGTAATGTAAGGAGACATTGTTACATTTTGCGGAATAAAAAATCGTTCAAATCTGTGAGCTCTCTATTTACAGTTACTTGAAAGAAAAAATTGCTAAAATACTATAGGGCAAAAGGATAGTCAAAGAACCTATTTAACTGTTTCCTTTGGAGAACTCAATTGGAAGTTGAAGAGTAGAGAAACACTAGTGAAAGTAATGGACATGTCATCTGCATAATGGATCATGAATTTCTTGCAGAATCATCGAGCATCATTCCTTTCAGACTCTTAGCCAACCAGATAGCTGTCTCCCTTGGCGACACCTTGTCCTTACCGAATGGTTTAAGAACAACAGAGAGCTCTTCTAATCTGTTATTCTCCAGCAAGTCAGCCGATAATTCCAACAGCCCTTCAAGTGCCTCTGCTCTCTGCCTAAAAGATTTTACATCTAATATTTCCTTTACTGGTCGTTCGTCCTCCACAAGTGTTGCATTGGTCTTTGCTGGTTCCGAAGAATCTAATCTTGGACGTGAACAGGTGGGACTGCCCTGGTTTCTTACATCCATTTCCTTATTATGGACACAATTGGATATATTGGATTTAACACTCACTGATCCAGAAGTAGACGATTTGGGAGCAATAGGAGAAGCTAGATTTCTATCAAGCTCATCTCTTACGACATTCATACGTTTTCCAACATCAACATTTCTCTCCACAGTGTCAATCACTGGTTGCTCAATACCCACTCGGAAACTACTGTGTCTTATGACATGTATGACATCATCAAAAGCTGGTTTGAGCTGAGAAGAAGCCGCTTTTTCAAGAATCACATTCTGTGGAACACTTACCTTGTCTGCCAAAAAATTATTTTGGCTGGCTGAAATAGGAGGGGTGGAAGGGGAGGCACTTTCAGTTGTCGAGGGAAAGAGTTCCTTGGTCAAGAACTTGTCATCACCATTGGCTTTTGAAGTAAGGTTAGAGTGGAGCAGATTGTTTTGGCTTGAGGAAACGAGTGGAGTAGTGGGAGAGACACTTGTTGTGGAGGATGACAACGTTGCCATAGACTTGTCAATACCGCAGGATGCTAAACTGGGGTTAGTCAGATGCAAAATATCAGTGGTAGAATCAGGCTTGCTTGTTGTGGAATCACCCTCACAAATAGCAATCTCTATCAAGTGTGGAGATGCAGTATCCATAGCTACGTACGAATTTGATCTCTCATTGCAAGTACCAACGTCCAAACTTTGATGATTCTCCTCAAGCTTTTCAATGGAGCCTGCTTCAGATATCTGGTTATCTTCATGGTTTCCCCTAGAACTATAAGCATTATATGAGTGTGATGATGTAGTAACTGAACACAAAGGTCTTGACCCTATGGTTTCAGTTTCACTAGCTTGTTCATGACTTCCAACCATTTGTTTGGCCAAGTTAATAAAATGATTTGTTGAATCATCACAAAGTTCAAATCCTTGGATCGACACTGAAGAAGAAGCAGAATTGCTGCTCTCTGTTTGCATTCCTTTAGAAGCTCCTGATGAAACCTTTCGAGAATGCAGCATGCTGTTCTTTGTGGCATGTATTTGACAACCACCAGGAGAAGAACCAGGGATCCTTTCGGGGTCTTTCTTTGTGGCATGTATATGATAGCCATCAGGAAAAGTATCAAGAATCCTTTCGGGGTCATGCGAGTTGTCATTTGGACCACACTCTACATCATCGTTCGCAGAATTCAAGGCATCATGACACACTGGCTGTAGCCTTCCAGTAAACGACGGTTGCTTAGTAAATTTAGGAGGTGTTCTCTGTCTGGGCCTTGTAGGTGATCTATCATGCACGACTTGTCTTATAGTGCCAGAGGGAGAGATTTCCCCGTTTCTTGGTTTATTCTTCGAGGTGGACTCAGTGGTAGGAAACTGCAAGGAAAAGGTAATTAAAATATAGATATTATCCGACTAATAGTCAAGCGCTAGTCAAGATAAGAGGATTAAGGACTTGATACCTGATTCTTCAAAGTAGGTGGTGTATGTGCATTAGATTTCGAGATAGGAGTAGGTGAACCTGGTTTTAGGACTTTCGGTGATGCTTCAATGGTAGCTTTGCTCGCACCAGTACCACTAACCTTTGTCTTGCCACCTCTCAAGGGAGAACTATGTTCCCTCGTTTTTCCCTCTTTCAAAGCCAACATAATATTTTTTATAGTTGTGGGTTGCTTAGCTTCTGCATCACATTTTTTCTCGTCATGCAAAATGTTCCTAGAGTCATAGTCCTCTGTGTCGGCCCCATGATGTTCCTCACTAGAATAATGTTGCTCAAAGTCTTCATGATCAACAAAGGCAACATTCGTGTTAGTGCCTTTATGGTCATCATTGCAAGTCATTTCCTGCAAGTTCTCGCTCGACTTTAAACTATCTTTATCACTGCATGAACTGGTACTACTTTGGCTTTCTGCCATATTCTTTCCGGAGTCACGACCAGCAGTGAGAGGTTTTTCAGGAGACCTTAATGGAGGAGGACTAAAGGATGGTCGATACTGATCCACGTAAGGCTGCAAATATAGGTGCTTCAGGAGTTCCGATGCCTGAAAATATTGAGGTCAGACAATGGACATGACATTCCGACAAAAAAATTTAAATTGGTAAGCTTACAGTAGGTCGATGCTCGGGGCTCTTCCTCAGCATTCCTCTAATAACTGTTTTTCTGTGAAAACAATATCCAAATGAAATATAATGACAAACAAGTGCACCATCTCAAATAAGCATGTTACAGAAGAATAGAGCATTCATAATGTCAAGATTGAGGCTCGGATTTGTTGTCTGTTGAAAGTTGATAACTTGAACATGTAACATCTTCCAGAGGGATTATGAGTACACATGATTTCAAATTCTAGTATTTCGAAGTGTTTACATTTGCTTCAAAATGTTAAGAAATTGTCATGTGCCACGAGGAAGGAGAAGATAGACCATTAAGAACAACTTTTTGATAACCGAGAAATCCTCTAGGCTAGTGGTGTACGGTTCAGAATTCGGTGGATAATGGGGCCATTGCAGAACATTAACAGTTACAAGAAAGGAAAGAAGAAAAATTATCTTCTAAAACATGACTAAATATTCACACATAAATTATCAATTAAACACGTATGAGTAGAAGCTTTAGCACAAAGACAAATTATTCTCGCAAAACAAAGGCCTGACTTACAAGGACGGAGAATAACAAGGTGGCAATGGGCCAATGCATGATCTGTTTATTTTGCTTATCAGTCCTGCCATGTCCTGAATCATTATGAAGTGTCAAATTCAGTATAAGTAGCAATAGGTTCTCATTTTGAGGAAACAAACATACAATAAGTAGCATATATATGAAATTGCACTTATTTGCTCCCACAACCAAGACCCATAGCATCATTCAGCATTAACTATTTTCAAGATTATGCCACAGTAAATCATTGATCAATCACGCTGATAGCTTCAATAGTTCACTGAAATTTTGTCTAGTTCAGTGTTTAACCGGTTACTAATTCAATATATGTATAGTAGGCCTCCTTTGCCACAACATTAGTGGCACTCTTCTCAATTTGGGCGCACTCTCGCTTTAAGTAGCTAAAACCTCTAAAATTTTATCCTTTATCATCATGAATTATTCTTTTATTGTCATCACTTCAGTTTGATTTTATCTTAATGTTTTAGTTAGAGATAAGGGCTTAACTTATTAGGAGTCTAAACTGAGTTCTCTATATAAGTATATAAGACAGTTTGCACTTTGATTTGACATCTACTCCCTCTATCCCTATTTATGTTGCACCGTTTGACTTGGCACAAAGTTTAAGAAAGAAAGCAAAACTTTTTGAAATTTGTTGTCTAAAATAAACCTTAGACATTTGTGTAGCTATAAATCATTTCATTAAGGGTAAACGGGGAATTTTAAAGTTAAAATTAACTTTAACTATAGAAAGACGACATTCTTTGCGGGACAGACTTGAAAGGAAGAACATCTCTTCAACAACATAGTTGGAATTTGGATTTACTTTTCACTTGAATTCACTAACTTACAAACGAAACCCCCCATCCCAAGGTCTCTATATATGCAGAGACAGTCATTTAAGCTTCTATTCGTAAATTAATCAATAGAGATAAAATATAAGGTCAGTTTCCCATTTCATTATGTATCCGAGGAATTGAAATGGAGATAATAGAAACAAATTCAAGAAGCCTTACAAATGCTTTAAATGCAGGGCGGTGAGCAGCCATTTCATACATACAGCAGCCTGGTCAAGAAATGAATGGATTCAAGACACAGAAGAAGCCCACAATGACATGTATATATATCAAATAAACACGAGATTATTGCTACAATAAACCAGTGTCCTCAGAGTTGGGAAAGAAGATAACCTTATGAAATGAAAGGTGTGGTAACAGATGACATACATAGGTGAGAGGTTCATATCTTCCAAAAGTTATTGGAAATGAATGTCTACAGAGAACTCCAATACAATTTGGCACCACATTCAAAGTAAGATATAAATGCACTTGAACCAGAATGGAGTAAAGGAGTTACATACCTAAGGACCAAATATCTGATTTAAAACCGTATGGAATATCCGTAAGAAGTTCCGGGCACATGTAATTGGGAGTTCCAACTACCTGGAATATAAAATAACACTATTAGCTTACTGAAACATCTCTTCCACTAGAAGTTTTAGCTTATTTAGTTCCATTAAGTGATATCTTCCATTATTTCTTGTTATTTTTTCTTTAGCCTAGCGGGTGGGGACGGGGGAAGGGATGTAGGCTAGGTCATCCCGAATGTAACACTCCTGAGTGTTCGCATCCTTGGTTCCTGTTTCTCTATGGCTTTGCTAAGTAGGAAAATATTTAGAAACTAAATGCCAGGTTTTATTTAGGCAAAATATAGTTCAGATTGTGCTTAATCATCATGCAAGTTCGTACAGTTGCCCATATCTGATCCAAAATGACACATGTTGGATACAGAGCACATCATCAATAAAATGGATCGGGGTGGAGTAATTCAAAAGAGGTAGAAATAAGATACTGAACTATGATTTCTGAAATGTATCTATGCCAGTAATAAACAATATAAGACATATGAACCAATGCATGTCTCTAGGTCTGCCTTCTGTTAGACTAACTTTTACAATGTAAATAATTAACCAAATGAATTAAACACCAACTTGATTTACCCGTGCCATGCTGTATCCTACATTTCATTTTAAGAATGTAGAAACTAATTTGAGCTACGTAGGTTAGGTGAAAATAACAAAGAAAAGCATCGGGTATCAGCTACATACTGAAGAAGCCAAGTCATCAGCCTTCAACGTTTTCGCAAGGCCAAAATCCCCTGGAGAAAAAAGTAAAAGGGAAAAAAATATGAAGGCCTACATCAGAAAAATCGACTGTATCTATCTTCACTTCAATAAAAGAACAAAAGCATTGGTAGTTACCAAGGCGAACATTGTGTTCCTTGGTCAGAAAGATGTTTGAGCACTGCCACAGAAAGGTGCAGAAATCACCTCAGAAAATAGATTGGAGAGCAAAAAAAATTAAAAAACGATATTAACAGATAATAAGATACGCACTTTAAGGTCACGGTGCAGTACAAAGTTTGAATGCAGATATTCCACTGCCAACAAAATTTGAGTGAACCACTTCAGAAGTTTCTGCATTATGAACATATCTTGAAGGATTAGACACCCGAAAATGGCAACTAACTGAAGTTTATATTACAGCAATAATACATTACCCCAACGAATTGAACAAATTAACTCGTAAATTAGCTATAAACTTGTTTTCCCGTGTCCGTAGTCTACAATCTAGATGTACAATTAACATGTCCCAGAAAAATGATAAAACGAAAATACATTGTCAACATACCTCTTCTGGAAAATATTGCCCATTTGCTTTTTTCATCAGTTCAGCCCTATCAAATGCATTGTTAAACTTAAGTTTAGCAGTTAAATTAATGAAAAATGAGAAGTTAGATAGAGACTTACATATCACCACCTTCGCAATAGCCGGTAACAATGCAAACATAGCAGCCCTACAGTACGATTGACATGAGAGTAAAATAATCACCAATTTCAAGGATATTATAGTCAACTCAGCACTTGAAAACAAAATCAGGCTTCTCACCTTCTCTACCCATGCTTCCTTGAACTCAACAGTATATGGATGTTGAAGACGAGCGATCAATGCCATCTGCCCATCCAAGTTGCAAGAAAATACATGTCAAGAATTTTGAATAGCTATGCATTTACATAAATTTACATAGAGAAGAGAGTCTCATGCACCAAATAAACAATGAGAGCCAAGATGCGAACATATTGAGATGAAAATTGTACATGATAGAGACAAAATGGAGCACAACTAGAAAACATAAGAATTTAGCCACATTTACTTCTTGAAGTTTCACTTATATAAGTTCCCAGTATAGAGTGAATCAAAGATGTATAATCTTTATCAAGTGATATGAAAACACTCTCAAGGGACAACAAGAGCTAGTCAAGAAATCGGGTAAAATCAGAATCGGCAAAAAGATAAAATGCAACTCTGAAACCAAAAGAAACTAGATAAAGGGATTCCAAGAGCATCCCTGGTCCCAAATAGAAGTGAACTTCAAACTCAATAGTTGATGAACATAAACTATTCACGACAAAAAAGCCATCATATTCAAACTTTTAAGCTAAAGAAAATATTTTTAATTTCCAGTACACTCTGCCTGAAATATACTATTCAGGAGAAAAAGCCATCAAACTCAATGATTTAAGCTAGAGACTATCTTCTCTTCTTCCAGCACCAAAATTTCTGTATCCTTATTTAATGGCTTGTTTGGTTCCAAAATCTGCTTATTTTGAAATGTGTCTTTTGTCAGAGGTGCTTTCCAAAAAATAACATCGGAGAGTAGCAATTTGTATTTTGCTAATCCATTTGTTAAACACATTGCTAATATTAGAGCAACAATTTGTGCTTGGCCAAGGTCAAAGAAGTGCTTCTGGAGCAAAACTACTTTCTTCAGTTCTGAAATGCAGCTCTTGCTACTACTCAAAAATACTTACTTTTTTCCTAAAAACTCGGCCAAACAGCTCAACTCAATAAAATAAACACTTTTGACTTCCTCAATAACTTGGCGAAACAGGCTATTAGTAACTCTTGATGCACAAAATGCAAAAACCTCAACCAAATAAAATTGAGAAACAGCACAATGTACTACCTCTTGATGAGCAGATCTCCTGCAACGTTCAGTTTGTCGAGCTAATCGAATCTTCTTGAGCACATACCTATAAATTCAAGATACCACACAAAGAAACAAAATCAATAATACATCAAATTCAAATCTTATAAGCATTTTCAAGAAAAAACCAAACTTTTTAGTTACTTCTTTCTTTCTTGCTTGTGATTAACTAAAATAGCAGCACCAAATGCTCCACGCCCAATCTGTTCCATGATCTCATAATGTTCCATTCTTGACTCCATTACTAAAATCCTAAACTAAACACTTGAATAAATCCAAAAAATAATATGCCAAGAACTCTCAAAAATCAGTCACACTATTTTCTTCATCAGTCAAAACAACTAAAAATTCAATCTTTACAGATCAATCCCATAGACAAGAACAAAATTTTGATACCCTTTAACACAAAACACATAAAGATTGCATTTTTATTCAAGAAATAGATACCCACAAACACAAAACACATAAAGATTGCATTTTTATTCAAGACTTTGATACCCATAAAAACAAAATACATAAAGATTGCATTTTTATTCAAGAATGATAAGTTTGGACTCAAAATAGGCTTTTGGGTATTTGGGAAATCAAATGTAGAAGAACACTTTTTTAGGTGAAAAAAGAAAAAGGGGTGGATCTTCTTAGAGTGAGTGATGTATTGCTCCTTTTTTTTAAAAAAAAAAAATAATTAAAAATCTATATTATTATTATTAGTAGTACTATAGTATTTTGCTTCTTTATTGTTGAAGAAAAGGGGTTGATCTAAAGAAACAGTTGTCACAGTTCTCAGCTCTGAAGAATGCATATGTGGAGTGGAAGAGCATCTATGAATTATTTTTTGATTAATAATTGATACTCAAGCAATTCCAAATTTCCAATAATATGTGATTCACTAGATTTCTTTTTTAGTTTATATTAGAAAGAATAATATTTTTTATATTTAGAAATAATTTAAGTTAAAACTTTTTATTTTATACTATGGTTGTTACTTATTACAACTCCTGTCATTTCATAATATTGTGTTATATATATTATATTAATTTAATTAGTATAATATTTAGATAGATTGTATCGGATCTCATTATATCAGAATATCCTACATTAATAATCTCAAAAATAACTTTTGTAGTATTTTTTAATATAAAAAAAAATAAGATATGAGGTAGATGAAAAAAATTAAAAATTTATCGTTATATTATAAAGAATTTAAAATTATAATTAATGAAATTAAGTAATAATCAAAGTAAATACTATAATTAAAATAATAATACAATATAATAGGTAATAACTATCCAAAGTCCAAACAAGTTGTTAAATGATGTAATTTGTAATGACATAAATATTCATAAATTATTTTAAATTACATTTCTTTTTTAAACTCAACTCGACATTACATAAATTGAGATAAAGAAAATAGTAATAATAAAGTAAAATGTTCTAAGTAATAATTAAAGTTTTTGAAAGATATAGTTTATTAGTTTAATCATGATTAGGGTGGTAGGTTTAGTTGTAAATAAACCAGTACAACCTCCAACTAATTTTTTCTCTCTCTCTACTTTCTCTCTCACACATGCACACAGTTAAACTATTTGTGTCAAAATGAAAAAAAGATTGTTATTTTTGCAACTTATAAATTTGTATCCGGTGATTAATAATGAAAAAATTGTTATAGAGTGATTAATAATTTAAAATCTTGTTGTAGACTAGTTTTTATAAGAATTTGAGTTTTGAATTTTAAGAGCATTTTGTCCTTTCTAACATGGGATTGTTTAGTTCGAGTCTAGATCAATTATTCAAGCTACAAACTGATTAATGAACACTGAATAAAATATATTTTCTTAAAATATTTTTATCTTTAAATAGTTTTTTTTTTTTTTTTATATATCACTAATATACATATTATTATTCTACGTTATATCTCATATGTAAAATGAAAAATAAATTTTGCTAACTTAATGTGAATATTATATAAGGTACATAAAAAAACCTTTAAGTTTAAAACATATACTATTTTAAATTGATATTCTAATAATTGTTTTAACTTATTTTTTAATTGAAAACAGTTTTTCTATTTCTAGAAGGTAGAATATGATCTGAGTTAGTGGCAAGTCAAAAGTTTGATGAAATGTACACAATTTTTCTTGTCAATTGTATTAAAAATGTGTAAAATTAAATATACATTCTTAATAGCTAACATTCTACTCGAATTTTTTGACAAAAAAATATACACCAAACCATCCTACACTTAAGATGACTCCCTTCGTGATCTATATATAATTTATCTTTCTCAGATCTTATTTATAAAATTATATTGAATTTATTATTGTTATAATACATCTTTTGAAATTGAAGCATTCATTAACTTATTGAGTACAATTATAGTTGACTAATAAACTGAATTACTCAAATTATTATTATTATTAACCAAAAAATAAAAAGTATAGAGTTATGCTTTTATGAAATTTGTGTATAACGAGGTGAGTTGGTCAGAAGTCAGAACCATGTGGTTTTTGCTCTCTTAAATGCATCACCATGTGCTCATTCACAAATCTATTTGCCTTTTTTTTAAAAAATAAAATAAAATAGATATTTAAAATATGTTTTGAAATTTGATTAATTTGAATTTGTATTTAAAAAATTGCATTTTAAGATAACATGTTTTTATGAAATGTTATTTCATTTTCATGAGTATAAAAGATGAATAAGTACTTGCTTAAAGATGGAGCCTAAATTTAAAACGGGTAAAATCTAAATTTTCCATAGCTCCTTTTAATTACAATATTTAGTGAATTCATTAATATAAATATGTAATCAAAGTAGTAGTTATTGAGTTCATTCAAATATGTACATAGTATTGTAGCTCTACTCCTATATTTACATTATAAAAAAAATAACGGCAATAACTATGCATATTAATAAAAAGTATTAAAACATTTATCGATATTAGTTAATTATTATTAGATTCAATGTTGCTATATGTTTTAGGAATATTTACAAAGAATGTCAATTGCCTCTAAAAATATATATTTAGTGGCAATTAAGTTACTACAATTAATTAATTACTGTTAAGATCATTTTTGATATATTGTTACCGTAGAAAGCATGAGATGTAATTACTTACTGATGTAATAATGAAATTACTTAAAGTGGACATGCATAATTTAATTGATTTAGGAAGCAATGATATTCATATTAAACATTCCTAAATAATTTTTTTAAAGAAAATCAACCTTTTATTACTCTAATTACTTCTTGGAAATCAACTAATTCATTTTTAAAAAAATGATGTAACTTCCATATCTACTTACAACAAATAATAAAAGAAAGTTAATTTTGGTTGCTTCCATATCTACATAATTAAGGCATATTGAGAGGGACCAGAAAATTTTATTAGAGAAACATGAATTTATATGATGCCCTATTTTTATTTAAAAATATAAAAAATATAAAAAATATTGTTATCGTGTGTCTCATAATTTAATTACCAAATTTGAAAAATTCCATGTAATTATAAGATTTATGTATTAAATTTTGTACCATTTTTGATAAATAAATGACATAGGCAAAGTAATTAGTCATTATTTATGAAATTATTAAATCTATTAACTAAAACCATTCTTACTTTAGCAAAGCCTTTAATTTCTCCCAAGCACTAGGATATAATTGCCTAATGTAAGCACATATGACATATGGTCCTAAAAACCCCAATTAAAAGGATACTCATAGCTACGGGTGATAAATGAGCGGATTAAATTAAATTTAAACGGATCAAGTTAATTTAGTTAATAAATAGATATATTATTGATATTGCCTAAAAGTTGGGTTCAAATGGGCAAACAAGTGGATCAAAACTCAATTTTTTATTCAAAACACATAAAGATTGTTTTTTTATTCAAAACTTTGACACCCATAAACACAAAACACATAAAGATTGCATTTTTATTCAAGACTTTGATACCCATAAACTCAAAACACATAAAGATTGCATTTTTATTCAAGAATGGTAAGATTGAACTCAAAATAGGCTTTTGGGTATTTGAGAAATCAAACGTAGAAGAACACTTTTTAAGGTGAAAAAAGAAAAAGGGGTGGATCTTCTTAGAGTGTGTGATGTATTACTCCTCTTTTTTTAAAAAAAGGAAAAGAAAAAAAAAACAATAATATTATTAGTACTATATAGTATTTTGCTTCTTTATTTTGTTGAAGAAAAGGGGTTGATCTGAAGAAACAGTTGTCACAGTTCTCAGCTCTGATGAATGCATACGTGGAGTGGAAGAGCATCTATGAATTATTTTTTAATTAATAATTGATACTCAAGCAATTCCAAATTTCCAATAATATGTGATTCACTAGATTTCTTTTTTATTTTATATTAGAAAGAATAATATTTTTTATATTTAGAAATAATTTAAGTTTAAACCTTTTATTTTATAAGATGGTTATTACAATTCTTGTCATTTCATAATATTGTGCTATATTATGTTATATTAATTTAATTAGTATAATATTTAGATAGATTGTATCGGATCTCATTATATCAGAATATCCTACATTAATAATCTCAAAAATAACTTTTGTAGTATTTTTTAACATAAAAAAAAATAAGATATGAGGTAGATGAAAAAAATTAAAAATTTATCGTTATATTATAAAGAATTTAAAATTATAATTAATGAAATTAAATAATAATCAAAGTAAATACTATAATTAAAATAATAATACAATATAATAGGTAACAACTATCCAAAGTCCAAACAAGTTGTTAAATGATGTAATATATAATGACATAAATATTCATAAATTATTTTAAATTACATTTCTTTTTTAAACTCAACTCGACATTACATAAATTGAGATAAAGAAAATAGTAAAAATAAAGTAAAATGTTCTAAGTAATAATTAAAGTTTTTGAAAGATATAGTTTATTAGTTTAATCATGATTAGGGTGATAAGTTTAGTTGCAAATAAACCAGTACAACTTCCAACTAATTTTTTCTCTCTCTACTTTCTCTCTCACACATATGAATTTTTTTTTGATATTTTTGCAACTTATAAATTTGTATATGGGGTGATTAATAATGAAAAAAATGTTATACAGTGATTAATAATTTAAAATTTTGTTGTAGAGTAGTTTTATAAGAATTTGAGTTTTGAATTTTAAGAGCATTTTGTCCTTTCTAACATGATTTTTAGTTCTAATCTAGATCAATTATTCTAGCTACAAACTGATTTATGAACACTGAATAAAATATATTTTCTTAAAATATTTTTATCTTAAATAGTTATAAGTTATATACGTTATCTCATATGTAAAATGAAAAATAAATTTTGCTAGCTTAATGTGAATATTAGATAAGGTACATAAAACAATTCTTTAAGTTTAAAACGTACACTATTTTAAATTGATATTCTAATAATTTTTTCAACGTATTTTTTAATTGAAAACAGTTTTTCTATTCCTAGAAGGTAGGAATATGATCTGAATCAATGGGGAAGTCAAAAGTTTGATGAAATGTACACAATTTTTCCTGTCAGTTGTATTAAGAGTGTGCAAAATTAAATATACACTCTTAAAAGCTAACATTCTACTCTATACACTATATAATTTTTTGATAAAAAATATATGTATCAGACCATCCTACGTTTAAGATGACTCCCTTCGTGATCTATATATAAATTATCTTTCTCAGATTTTATTTATAAAATTATACTACTAAATTTATTATTGTTATAATACATCTTTTGAAATTGAAGCATTCATTAACTTATTGAGTACAATTATAGTTGACTAATAAACTGAGTTACTCAAATTATTATTATTATTATTATTAACCAAAAAAATGTATTCTGTTCTGGTTTTATGAAATTTGTGTATAACGAGGTGAGTTGGTCAGAACCATGTGGTTTTTGCTTCTTAAATGCATCACCATTTCCTCATTCACAAATCCATTTGCTTTTTATTTTTTTATTTTTTTATTATTATTTGATATCTAAAATACGCTTTGAAATTTAATTAATTTGAATTTGTATTTAAAAAATTGTACTTTAAAATAACATGTTTTTATCAAATGTTATTTCATTTTCATGAGTAAAAAAGATGAATAAGTACTTACTTAAATGTGGAGCCAAAATTTAAAGTACAATATTTAGTGAATTCATTAATATAAATATGTAATCAAAGTAGTAGTTATTGAGTTCATTCAAATATGTACATTGTATCGTAGCTCTATTTCTATATTTACATTATAAAAAAAAATAGCGGTAATAAATATGCATATTAATAAAAAGTATTAAAATATTTATCGATATTAGTTAATTATTATTAGATCCAATGTTGCTATATGCTTTAGGAATATTTACAAAGAATGTCATTTGCCTCTAAATATATATATATATATATATATATATATATATATAGTGGCAATTAAGTTACTACAGTTAATTAATTACCGTTAATATCATTTTTGATATATTGTTACTGTAGAAAGCATGAGATGTAATTACTTGCTGATGTAATAATGAAATTACTTAAAGTGGACATGCATAATTTAATTGATTTATGAAGCAATGATATTCATATTAAGCATTCCTAAGTAATTTTTTTTTTAAAATCAACCTTTTATTACTCTAATTACTTCTTAGAAATCAACTAATTCATTTTTTTTAAAATGGTGTGATTTCCATATCTACTTACAAATAATAAAAGAAAGTTAATTTTGGTTGCTTCCATATCTACATAATTAAGGCATATTCAGAGGGACCAGAAAATTTTATTAGAGAAACATGAATTTATATGATGCCCTTTTTTATTTAAAAAAAATATTGTTGTTGTGTGTCTCATAATTTAATTACCAAATTTGAAAAATTCCATGTAATTATAAGATTTATGTATTAAATTTTGTACCATTTTTGATAAATAAATGACACAGGCAAAGTAATTAGTCATTATTTATGAAATTATTAAATCTATTAACTAAACCATTCTTACTTTAGCAAAGCCTTTAATTTCTCCCAAGCAATTGGATATAACATACTTATAGCTATTGAACTTCAATAACCCTATAAATATAGTCATTTTTGTAAGTTGCTCTATAATAATTGCCTAATGTAAGCACATAAGACATATGGCCCTAAAAATCCCAATTAAAAGGATGCTCACAGGATGGTAAATGAGCAGATTGAGTTAAATTTGAGTGAATCAAAATAATATAGTTAATAAATGGATAAATTATTGACATTGCCAAAAAGTTGGGTTCAAATGGGCAAAAAAGTGGATCAAAACTCAATCAACTCAATTTTATTACGTTTTAATTGCTTTATTTATTTATTTTCATAATTTTATCATCTGATAAAATTATTACTTTTTATTTGTTATGATTGTATATAACATATCAAATAATAATATGTTTTTTTTTACAAAAAACTTGACAAGATTTACCATGAATCAATTTGTTAAATATCAAATTCCAAAAAATAATCAATCTTAATTATTCAGTATTCAGACTTAGAAGTAACATCTTAATCATTCAAATGATCATTCATATTTAGATGGATTAATCTTAATGAAAATAAACATGGCTTAAACGTAGAAGTAGAGAAAAGGCTTCCTACTAAGAAGTTTTCCTTTTAATGCTCGAACTCGAAATCTTTGATTAAAAATAGTGAAAAAAGTTTTTTAACCAATTTTTTTTTATTCTCTTATTGAAATCTGAAATCTCGAATTAAGAATAAAGAAATCCAAATCATTCCATTGGCACCTTAGTGGTCTATATAAGTGCTAATTAAACACCCCACATGCTCTGACCTCTAATTACAACCATATATATGGTAATCACTAATTGTTTATTAGTTTTATCATTTGCTTTGTATTAATCTTCAAAACAATATATGTCATGTAGATAAGTTTGTCTCCTTTTTTCAGTTTAATAAGGAGTAGACTACAAATATAAATTAAACTTATACTAACAACATGGCAAAAAATAAGGTATTTATTGTACTTATATATATATATATATATATATACACGATACTAAAGTATTAACTAATGTGAGTATTTTAAAAAAAAAATTGAACCAATTTATTATATATAGCATTTGTTTAGCTTTTCGATCTACTCGTTAATTTAGATTTTGTTTAATTAGTTAACCATAATTAAGTGAAATAAGTATATACACAAACACATATTATGTATATATTGATTTTATATAAACATTTGACACAAAAAAGGAACACTTGAATGAAAATGACGAATAAGATTTTTACGTATCACTCTGGTAAGTCAAGCCTTTTTTTTTTCAATTCTGTGTCTGGTATCCACATTAGGGTCCGACAAAATCCATATTTACATCGGGAAGTCCCATATTGGATCCGGAGGATTTGTGCCAGGAAGTCCCACTGGGGTGAAATGCTCCCTAACATAGACGACCCCATATCCAAAGGAACTCGAATTTGGATGAAAGGGTATCTACTTACCGCTCACCACAATCCTTGTTGGTAAGTCGAGCCTTATAGGGATGGGAAGCCCATGGGAGAAGTGGCCGAAGTGCGGAGATACCCTATTTTGGTATCACCATTTAAGCTATACTTACCGCATGTAAAGCTTATAAGTTACTTCAGAATAAATTCAGGTGTACAATATCTGAAGTCAAACTTATCAAAGTCATGTGTCTGAACTTAAGTCATAAATGGTTGAAGTTCAATCCTTTTACCTGATGCTAGTTCAGACAATTTTCTTGATGTTCATGCACACATAATTGATGTTTAATCATTTTTATGTAACTTCAAACATTTTTATCTAAAATTATTCTGAAATAGATATAAATTAGACACATTAAAAAAATATTTAAAATTTGAGTACAACTTAAATAATATGGCCTAGTATGAAATGGTGTGATATTTACCCCAACTCATATGAGTAATGCTGATATGAAACAAGAAGATGGGAACAAGAATATTCAATAATTACCTGGCCCATAAAGGAATGGTGTAATGTTCAATAATTAGGATATTTATGAAAAATAAAAGTTAAATAATAATCAAATATTATATTCAGAGAAAATTGAGAATTGCAAAAAAATAATAAAACAAAAACGGTTAGTTTAGTAAAAATACATTATAAAATGAGTCGTAATGGTGGTGATTAGTAAAGACGTGTGAGATATTCGCCAATAATAATTGTGATTGGCGGAGGCAATTGATAGTGATCGATGGTTATGGTTATGATATTTGATGATAGAGGTGATTGAATATTGGAAAAGATGAAGGCTATAAAGGTAATTGGTGGTTGCGACTAATAATGGAGATGTTGCGACTAATAATGGAGATTGGTGATGAAGGAATTGAAGGTGGTCGGTGCATAACAATGACAAAGGCAGTATTTTTCACTAAGATGATTAAAAAAATGAAGAAAAAGCAAACACATGAAAAAATTGACGAGAGTTCAATATCTACAATATATACATAAAAAAAATGTAATTTTTAATTGTATATAAATTAACAGTAATATAATTTTCCGTCGAAAAAAATTCAAATAAACTCCAACGACTGTACCTAGCTCCGCTCCTTAGTGGTGGTGGAGTCTAAAATGAGTAATAACAAGTGGCCTCTTGATATTTATTCAACTGTATACATGATGAGACATGATATAAAATGACATATACTAGGTACACCAATTCAAGAAAATTAAATTTTATTAATATCTTTTTTGTCGTATCAATTTATGGGATTATATTAATATCTTTTTTTTTTCTTATCAATTTATGGGATGTATTTTAATTNTCATTCTGTCCTGTAGTTTCTCTCTTGTCTTTCTCTTCTTGTCCGTTTTAGTTGGTAGTTTGTGAGTACTTAAATTTATGCAAGAAGCCAGATGACTATTGAAGATAATACAACATAAATCCAAACAGGCAATACCATGTTATGTTGAGCTTATTGCATACTTAAAAACTACAACAATATAACAATTTGATGGAAAAAAAGTAAAAGAGAGTGCTGATGGCTCTTACTTCACAGTTACAACTCATTTCCTCATTTCTTTGGGTCTCTCCTTTTTTTTTTATTGGCATTACTATAGTGGGATTTCAATAAAATGGACTTCATTTTTTAAGCTTCTTATTAACTGCGGGAGTCCCGCTGCCATTAGCCTTCCATGATCTTTACTCTCTTTTATTTGTATATTGCCCTTTGATAAATCAAAGAGATCGCCGAGAGAAATTGATATTACTTAAAAGGCATGGTTAAGTATAAAGCCATATTGAGTTAAAACATTAGATATGGAATCGTATGTTTCTACAATTTGTTCTAGATTGTCACCATTGATGAGAATGTCATCAACATATACCAAGACTTTCTTTGTACTGCAACTCATAGCTCTTAAGTAGTTCTCTTTTTGGATATCGGTTGGGTATATGTCCATTTAATTTAAGGCTTTTNGATTTAGGTATTATGCCTTAGGATTCCTGCTGCTGAATGTTTACTAACATAGACATAAAATTGAAAAAACTTAGTGGAGAGGAAGAAGTTTTTGTTGTCATCAAGCTCCATGCCCTCATTGACAAAACAGTCAACAAGTGCATACACCATACCTTAAATTTCTATTATTCAACAACGTATGTTGATGCTTTTCTATCCATTCATGAACAAATTTTTGAGCAATTAGGTTAGCTTTCCTATTTATTTTGAAATCTACATATTGTGATATGCATTTTGGGAATGTTGGATTGTCATTGACAACAAATCTAGCATATACCTCCAGATGTGTTCTTTGTTTTATTAGTGTTATTTATGCTTCTGTTTAGTTTTTTGGTCTATGAACTGGAGATTTGGGAAATTTACTTCTGCAGGCATCCTTTTGAAGTGATTAGACCTTGCTTCTTCCTTGTTTTGGTATAAATTTCGCGTAAGTAGATAAGCTAACAAGTTGAAGATGCAGCCACTAATGTTTGCATGAGGATAAATTCACATCACACCTCTTGCAGTGCGTACAGCCATATCTGAAGCGAAATGTATAAAATGCCTCATATGGAAACACATCATCTCTTTTTCCCTTATAGATAAGCTTTGCAATGCTTCTGCAGAGTTGGATATAGCTACCTGGTAAACAATTTAAGATTCTGTAGGCTTTAGAAATTTCTAAGGAAAACTAAAATAAATTACAAAATAGATATATAGCATTTCCATTGTAAATTAAGGACAAGTATAATTATTCGCATAAATTTTGTTGTTTATGAAATTCAAAAGAATCGGCTCTTGTTCAGGCTTCCAACAAATCAAGCGAACCAACTGTTTTGGTTGGTAGTTTGTGAGTACTTAAATTTATGCAAGAATCCAGATGACTATCGAAGATAATACAACATAAATCCAAACAGGCAATACCATGTTATGTTGAGCTTATTGCATGGTTAAGAATTGTATAATTGAAGTCGTTATAGTATTAGTTTTCAAAACAATTCACTTGATAACAATATTTTTGAATGATGTATGATCATAATATCAGTTGAATATGTTGCTTCGAGCTTGTATTTTACACATCATACACTTATATTTTAGAAGTATTTATACTAATTAGCATGGTATATACGTGCAACGCACGTGTTCGAAAACTAGTATTATTAAAAGTGGAAAGCTCTTGTCTTCAAAGTTGATTTACCATTTTTCCCTTATACTAAATCATTTTTTATAAAGCTCTTGTCTTCAAAATTGATTTACCATTTTGCCCTTATACTAAATCATTTTTTTATAGACTAATTTTTATTTACACCATAATTAAAAAAAATCTTCAATTAAATTAGTTTTCAATAACATGAACTGAACGGATGATTTGAAAGTGGAGTAATAATACTTTAATAATAACGTTGTGTTCCTTGGTCAGAAAGATGTTTGAGCATTGCCACAGAAAGGTGCAGAAATCACCTCAGAAAATAGATTGGAGAGCAAAAAGAAATTTAAAAACGATATTAACAGATAATAAGATACACACTTTAAGGTCACGGTGTAGTACAAAGTTTGAATGCAGATATTCCACTGCCAACAAAATTTGAGTGAACCACTTCAGAAGTTTCTGCATTATGAACATCTCTGAAGGATTAGACATCCGAAAATGGCAACTAACTGAAGTTTATATTAGAGCAATAATACATTACCCCAACGAATTGAACAAATTAACTCGTAAATTAGCTATAAACTTGTTTACCCGTGTCCGTAGTCTACAATCTAGATGTACAATTAACATGTCCCAGAAAAATGCTAAAACGAAAATACATTGTCAACATACCTCTTCTGGAAAATATTGCCCATTTGCTTTTTTCATCAGTTCAGCCCTATCAAATGCATTGTTAAACTTAAGTTTAGCAGTTTAATTAATGAAAAATGAGAAGTTATATAGAGACTTACATATCACCACCTTCGCAATTGCCGGTAACAATGCAAACATAGCAGCCCTACAGTACGATTGACATGAGAGTAAAATAATCAGCAATTTCAAGGATATTATAGTCAGCTCAGCACTTGAAAACAAAATCAGGCTTCTCACCTTCTCTACCCATGCTTCCTTGAACTCAACAATAAATGGATGTTGAAGACGAGCGATTAGTGCCATCTGCACATCCAAGTTGCAAGAAAATACATGCCAATTTTTTTAAATAGCTATGCATTTACGTAAATTTACATAGAGAAGAGAGTCTCATGCACCAAATAAACAAGAAGAGACAAGATGAGAACATATTGAGATGAAAAATGTACATGATAGAGACAAAATGGAGCACAACTAGAAAACATCAGAATTTAGCCACATTTACTTCTTGAAGTTTCACTTATATAAGTTCCCAGTATAGAGTGAATCAAAGATGTATAATCTTTATCAAGTGATATGAAAACACTCTCAAGGGACAACAAGAGCTAGTCAAGAAATCGAGTAAAATCAGAATCGGCAAAAAGATAAAATTCAACTCTGAAACCAAAAGAAACTAGATAAAGGGATTCCAAGAGCATCCCTGGTCCCAAATAGAAGTGAACTT
>NC_064292.1:2600269-2620625 GCF_019186545.1 Solanum stenotomum
CACAAAGAAACAAAATCAATAATACATCAAATTCAAATCTTATAAGCATTTTCAAGAAAAAACCAAACTTTTTAATTACTTCTTTCTTTCTTGCTTGTGATTAACTAAAATAGCAGCACCAAATGCTCCACGCCCAATCTGTTCCATGATCTCATAATGTTCCATTCTTGACTCCATTACTAAAATCCTAAACTAAACACTTGAATAAATCCAAAAAAAATATGCCAAGAACTCTCAAAAATCAGTCACACTATTTTCTTCATCAGTCAAAACAACTAAAAATTTAATCTTTTTTAGATCAATCCCAAAGAAAAACAAAACTTTGATACCCTTTAACACAAAACACATAAAGATTGCATTTTTATTCAAGACATAGATACCCACAAACACAAAACACATAAAGATTGCATTTTTATTCAAGACTTTGATACCCATAAACACAAAACACATAAAGATTGCATTTTTATTCAAGAATGATAAGTTTGGACTAAAAATAGGCTTTTGGGTATTTGGGAAATCAAATGTAGAAGAACACTTTTTAGGTGAAAAAGGAAAAAGGGGTGGATCTTCTTAGAGTGTGTGATGTATTGCTACTCTTTTTTAAAAAAATAAATACAATCTATATTATTATTATTAGTACTATAGTATTTTGCTTCTTTATTTTGTCGAAGAAAAGAGGTTGATCTGAAGAAACAGTTGTCACAGTTCTCAGCTCTAATGAATGCATATGTGGAGTGGAAGAGCATCTATGAATTATTTTTTAATTAATAATTGATACTCAAGCAATTCCAAATTTCCAATAATATGTGATTCACTAGATTTCTTTTTTAGTTTATATTAGAAAGAATAATATTTTTTATATTTAGAAATAATTTAAGTTTAAACTTTTTATTTTATACTATGGTTGTTACTTATTACAACTCCTGTCATTTCATAATATTGTGTTATATATATTATATTATATTAATTTAATTAGTATAATATTTAGATAGATCGTATCGAATCTCATTATATCATAATATCCTACATTAATAATCTCAAAAATAATTTTTGTAGTATTTTTTAATTTTAAGAAAAATAAGATATGAGGTAATAATAATACAATATAATAGGTAATAACAATCCAAAGTCCAAACAAGTTGTTAAATGATGTAATTTATAATGACATAAATATTCATAAATTATTTTAAATTGCATTTCTTTTTTAAACTCAACTCGACATTACATAAATTGAGATGAAGAAAATAGTAATAATAAAGTAAAATGTTCTAAGTAATAATTAAAGTTTTTGAAAGATATAGTTTATTAGTTTAATCATGATTAGGGTGGTAGGTTTAGTTGCAAATAAACCACTACAACTTCCAACTAATTTTTTTTCTCTCTCTACTTTCTCTCTCACACATACACACAGTTAAACTATATGTGTCAAAATGAAAAAAAGATTGTTATTTTTGCAACTTATAAATTTGTATCCGGTGATTAATAATGAAAAAATTGTTATAGAGTGATTAATAATTTAAAATCTTGTTGTAGACTAGTTTTTATAAGAATTTGAGTTTTGAATTTTAAGAGCATTTTGTCCTTTCTAACATGAGATTGTTTAGTTCGAATCTAGATCAATTATTCGAGCTACAAACTGATTAATGAACACTGAATAAAATATATTTTCTTAAAATATTTTTATCTTTAAATAGTTTTTTTATATATATCACTAATATACATATATTATTCTACGTTATATCTCGTATGTAAAATGAAAAATAAATTTTGCTAACTTAATGTGAATATTATATAAGGTACATAAAATAAACCTTTAAGTTTAAAATGTATACTATTTTAAATTGATATTCTAATATTATTTTTAACGTATTTTTTGATTGAAAACAATTTTTCTATTTCTAGAAGGTAGGAATATGATCTGAGTTAGTGGCAAAGTCAAAAGTTTGATGAAATGTACACAATTTTTCTTGTCAATTGTATTAAAAATGTGTAAAATTAAATATACACTCTTAATAGCTAACGTTCTACTCTATACACTATAGAATTTTTTTGACACAAAAATATACACCAAACCATCCTACACTTAAGATGACTCCCTTCGTGATCTATATATAATTTATCTTTCTCAGATCTTATTTATAAAATTATATTGAATTTATTATTGTTATAATACATCTTTTGAAATTGAAGCATTCATTAACTTATTGAGTACAATTATAGTTGACTAATAAACTGAATTACTCAAACTATTATTATTATTAACCAAAAAATAAAAAGTATAGAGTTATGCTTTTATGAAATTTGTGTATAACGAGGTGAGTTGGTCAGAACCATGTGGTTTTTGCTCTCTTAAATGCATCACCATGTGCTCATTCACAAATCTATTTGCCTTTTTTTTTTTCTTTTTTTTTTTTTAATTTGATATTTAAAATACACTTTGAAATTTGATTAATTTGAATTTGTATTTAAAAAAATGCACTTTAAGATAACTGTTTTTATCAAATGTTATTTCATTTTCATGAGTATAAAAGATGAATAAGTACTTGCTTAAAGATGGAGCCTAAATTTAAAATGGGTAAATCTAAATTTTCCATAGCTCCTTTTAATTACAATGTTTAGTGAATTCATTAATATAAATATGTAATCAAAGTAGTAGTTATTGAGTTCATTCAAATCTGTACATAGTATTGTATAGTATTGTAGCACTACTCCTATATTTACATTATAAAAAAATAGCAGCCATAAATATGCATATTAATAAAAAGTATTCAAACCTTTTATCGATATTAGTTAATTATTATTAGATCAAATGTCACTATATGTTTTAGGAATATTTATAAAGAATGCCAATTGCCTCAAAAAAAAATATTTAGCAGCAATTAAGTTATTACAGTTAATTAATTATCGTTAAAGATCATTTTTGATATATTGTTAATGTAGAAAGCATGAGATGTATAATTGCCACAGAAAGCATGAGATGTAATTACTTACTAATGTAAATATGTAATAATGAAATTACTTAAAGTGGACATGCAAAATTTAATTGATTTATGAAGCAATTATATTCATATTAAACATTCCTAAATAATTTTTTTTTAAAAATCAACCTTTTATTACTCTAATTACTTCTTAGAAATCAACTAATTCATTTTTTTAAAATGATGTGATTTCCATAACTACTTACAAATAATAAAAGAAAGTTAATTTTGGTTGCTTCCATATCTACATAATTAAAGCGTATTAAGAGGGACCAGAAAATTTAATTAGAGAAACATGAATTTATATGATGCCCTTTTTTTTATTTAAAAATATAAAAAATATTGTTATCGTGTGTCTCATAATTTAATAACCAAATTTGAAAAATTCCATGTAATTATAAGATTTATGTATTAAAATTTGTACCATTTTTGATAAATAAATGACATAGGCAAAGTAATTAGTCATTATTTATGAAATTATTAAATCTATTAACTAAAACCATTCTTACTTTAGCAAAGCCTTTAATTTCTCCCAAGCACTAGGATATAATTGCCTAATGTAAGCACATATGACATATGGTCCTAAAAACCCCAATTAAAAGGATACTCATAGCTACGGGTGATAAATGAGCGGATTAAATTAAATTTAAACGGATCAAGTTAATTTAGTTAATAAATAGATATATTATTGATATTGCCTAAAAGTTGGGTTCAAATGGGCAAACAAGTGGATCAAAACTCAATTTTTTATTCAAAACACATAAAGATTGTTTTTTTATTCAAAACTTTGACACCCATAAACACAAAACACATAAAGATTGCATTTTTATTCAAGACTTTGATACCCATAAACTCAAAACACATAAAGATTGCATTTTTATTCAAGAATGGTAAGATTGAACTCAAAATAGGCTTTTGGGTATTTGAGAAATCAAACGTAGAAGAACACTTTTTAAGGTGAAAAAAGAAAAAGGGGTGGATCTTCTTAGAGTGTGTGATGTATTACTCCTCTTTTTTTAAAAAAAGGAAAAGAAAAAAAAAACAATAATATTATTAGTACTATATAGTATTTTGCTTCTTTATTTTGTTGAAGAAAAGGGGTTGATCTGAAGAAACAGTTGTCACAGTTCTCAGCTCTGATGAATGCATACGTGGAGTGGAAGAGCATCTATGAATTATTTTTTAATTAATAATTGATACTCAAGCAATTCCAAATTTCCAATAATATGTGATTCACTAGATTTCTTTTTTATTTTATATTAGAAAGAATAATATTTTTTATATTTAGAAATAATTTAAGTTTAAACCTTTTATTTTATAAGATGGTTATTACAATTCTTGTCATTTCATAATATTGTGCTATATTATGTTATATTAATTTAATTAGTATAATATTTAGATAGATTGTATCGGATCTCATTATATCAGAATATCCTACATTAATAATCTCAAAAATAACTTTTGTAGTATTTTTTAACATAAAAAAAAATAAGATATGAGGTAGATGAAAAAAATTAAAAATTTATCGTTATATTATAAAGAATTTAAAATTATAATTAATGAAATTAAATAATAATCAAAGTAAATACTATAATTAAAATAATAATACAATATAATAGGTAACAACTATCCAAAGTCCAAACAAGTTGTTAAATGATGTAATATATAATGACATAAATATTCATAAATTATTTTAAATTACATTTCTTTTTTAAACTCAACTCGACATTACATAAATTGAGATAAAGAAAATAGTAAAAATAAAGTAAAATGTTCTAAGTAATAATTAAAGTTTTTGAAAGATATAGTTTATTAGTTTAATCATGATTAGGGTGATAAGTTTAGTTGCAAATAAACCAGTACAACTTCCAACTAATTTTTTCTCTCTCTACTTTCTCTCTCACACATATGAATTTTTTTTTGATATTTTTGCAACTTATAAATTTGTATATGGGGTGATTAATAATGAAAAAAATGTTATACAGTGATTAATAATTTAAAATTTTGTTGTAGAGTAGTTTTATAAGAATTTGAGTTTTGAATTTTAAGAGCATTTTGTCCTTTCTAACATGATTTTTAGTTCTAATCTAGATCAATTATTCTAGCTACAAACTGATTTATGAACACTGAATAAAATATATTTTCTTAAAATATTTTTATCTTAAATAGTTATAAGTTATATACGTTATCTCATATGTAAAATGAAAAATAAATTTTGCTAGCTTAATGTGAATATTAGATAAGGTACATAAAACAATTCTTTAAGTTTAAAACGTACACTATTTTAAATTGATATTCTAATAATTTTTTCAACGTATTTTTTAATTGAAAACAGTTTTTCTATTCCTAGAAGGTAGGAATATGATCTGAATCAATGGGGAAGTCAAAAGTTTGATGAAATGTACACAATTTTTCCTGTCAGTTGTATTAAGAGTGTGCAAAATTAAATATACACTCTTAAAAGCTAACATTCTACTCTATACACTATATAATTTTTTGATAAAAAATATATGTATCAGACCATCCTACGTTTAAGATGACTCCCTTCGTGATCTATATATAAATTATCTTTCTCAGATTTTATTTATAAAATTATACTACTAAATTTATTATTGTTATAATACATCTTTTGAAATTGAAGCATTCATTAACTTATTGAGTACAATTATAGTTGACTAATAAACTGAGTTACTCAAATTATTATTATTATTATTATTAACCAAAAAAATGTATTCTGTTCTGGTTTTATGAAATTTGTGTATAACGAGGTGAGTTGGTCAGAACCATGTGGTTTTTGCTTCTTAAATGCATCACCATTTCCTCATTCACAAATCCATTTGCTTTTTATTTTTTTATTTTTTTATTATTATTTGATATCTAAAATACGCTTTGAAATTTAATTAATTTGAATTTGTATTTAAAAAATTGTACTTTAAAATAACATGTTTTTATCAAATGTTATTTCATTTTCATGAGTAAAAAAGATGAATAAGTACTTACTTAAATGTGGAGCCAAAATTTAAAGTACAATATTTAGTGAATTCATTAATATAAATATGTAATCAAAGTAGTAGTTATTGAGTTCATTCAAATATGTACATTGTATCGTAGCTCTATTTCTATATTTACATTATAAAAAAAAATAGCGGTAATAAATATGCATATTAATAAAAAGTATTAAAATATTTATCGATATTAGTTAATTATTATTAGATCCAATGTTGCTATATGCTTTAGGAATATTTACAAAGAATGTCATTTGCCTCTAAATATATATATATATATATATATATATATATATATAGTGGCAATTAAGTTACTACAGTTAATTAATTACCGTTAATATCATTTTTGATATATTGTTACTGTAGAAAGCATGAGATGTAATTACTTGCTGATGTAATAATGAAATTACTTAAAGTGGACATGCATAATTTAATTGATTTATGAAGCAATGATATTCATATTAAGCATTCCTAAGTAATTTTTTTTTTAAAATCAACCTTTTATTACTCTAATTACTTCTTAGAAATCAACTAATTCATTTTTTTTAAAATGGTGTGATTTCCATATCTACTTACAAATAATAAAAGAAAGTTAATTTTGGTTGCTTCCATATCTACATAATTAAGGGACCAGAAAATTTTATTAGAGAAACATGAATTTATATGATGCCCTTTTTTATTTAAAAAAAATATTGTTGTTGTGTGTCTCATAATTTAATTACCAAATTTGAAAAATTCCATGTAATTATAAGATTTATGTATTAAATTTTGTACCATTTTTGATAAATAAATGACACAGGCAAAGTAATTAGTCATTATTTATGAAATTATTAAATCTATTAACTAAACCATTCTTACTTTAGCAAAGCCTTTAATTTCTCCCAAGCAATTGGATATAACATACTTATAGCTATTGAACTTCAATAACCCTATAAATATAGTCATTTTTGTAAGTTGCTCTATAATAATTGCCTAATGTAAGCACATAAGACATATGGCCCTAAAAATCCCAATTAAAAGGATGCTCACAGGATGGTAAATGAGCAGATTGAGTTAAATTTGAGTGAATCAAAATAATATAGTTAATAAATGGATAAATTATTGACATTGCCAAAAAGTTGGGTTCAAATGGGCAAAAAAGTGGATCAAAACTCAATCAACTCAATTTTATTACGTTTTAATTGCTTTATTTATTTATTTTCATAATTTTATCATCTGATAAAATTATTACTTTTTATTTGTTATGATTGTATATAACATATCAAATAATAATATGTTTTTTTTTACAAAAAACTTGACAAGATTTACCATGAATCAATTTGTTAAATATCAAATTCCAAAAAATAATCAATCTTAATTATTCAGTATTCAGACTTAGAAGTAACATCTTAATCATTCAAATGATCATTCATATTTAGATGGATTAATCTTAATGAAAATAAACATGGCTTAAACGTAGAAGTAGAGAAAAGGCTTCCTACTAAGAAGTTTTCCTTTTAATGCTCGAACTCGAAATCTTTGATTAAAAATAGTGAAAAAAGTTTTTTAACCAATTTTTTTTTATTCTCTTATTGAAATCTGAAATCTCGAATTAAGAATAAAGAAATCCAAATCATTCCATTGGCACCTTAGTGGTCTATATAAGTGCTAATTAAACACCCCACATGCTCTGACCTCTAATTACAACCATATATATGGTAATCACTAATTGTTTATTAGTTTTATCATTTGCTTTGTATTAATCTTCAAAACAATATATGTCATGTAGATAAGTTTGTCTCCTTTTTTCAGTTTAATAAGGAGTAGACTACAAATATAAATTAAACTTATACTAACAACATGGCAAAAAATAAGGTATTTATTGTACTTATATATATATATATATATATATACACGATACTAAAGTATTAACTAATGTGAGTATTTTAAAAAAAAAATTGAACCAATTTATTATATATAGCATTTGTTTAGCTTTTCGATCTACTCGTTAATTTAGATTTTGTTTAATTAGTTAACCATAATTAAGTGAAATAAGTATATACACAAACACATATTATGTATATATTGATTTTATATAAACATTTGACACAAAAAAGGAACACTTGAATGAAAATGACGAATAAGATTTTTACGTATCACTCTGGTAAGTCAAGCCTTTTTTTTTTCAATTCTGTGTCTGGTATCCACATTAGGGTCCGACAAAATCCATATTTACATCGGGAAGTCCCATATTGGATCCGGAGGATTTGTGCCAGGAAGTCCCACTGGGGTGAAATGCTCCCTAACATAGACGACCCCATATCCAAAGGAACTCGAATTTGGATGAAAGGGTATCTACTTACCGCTCACCACAATCCTTGTTGGTAAGTCGAGCCTTATAGGGATGGGAAGCCCATGGGAGAAGTGGCCGAAGTGCGGAGATACCCTATTTTGGTATCACCATTTAAGCTATACTTACCGCATGTAAAGCTTATAAGTTACTTCAGAATAAATTCAGGTGTACAATATCTGAAGTCAAACTTATCAAAGTCATGTGTCTGAACTTAAGTCATAAATGGTTGAAGTTCAATCCTTTTACCTGATGCTAGTTCAGACAATTTTCTTGATGTTCATGCACACATAATTGATGTTTAATCATTTTTATGTAACTTCAAACATTTTTATCTAAAATTATTCTGAAATAGATATAAATTAGACACATTAAAAAAATATTTAAAATTTGAGTACAACTTAAATAATATGGCCTAGTATGAAATGGTGTGATATTTACCCCAACTCATATGAGTAATGCTGATATGAAACAAGAAGATGGGAACAAGAATATTCAATAATTACCTGGCCCATAAAGGAATGGTGTAATGTTCAATAATTAGGATATTTATGAAAAATAAAAGTTAAATAATAATCAAATATTATATTCAGAGAAAATTGAGAATTGCAAAAAAATAATAAAACAAAAACGGTTAGTTTAGTAAAAATACATTATAAAATGAGTCGTAATGGTGGTGATTAGTAAAGACGTGTGAGATATTCGCCAATAATAATTGTGATTGGCGGAGGCAATTGATAGTGATCGATGGTTATGGTTATGATATTTGATGATAGAGGTGATTGAATATTGGAAAAGATGAAGGCTATAAAGGTAATTGGTGGTTGCGACTAATAATGGAGATGTTGCGACTAATAATGGAGATTGGTGATGAAGGAATTGAAGGTGGTCGGTGCATAACAATGACAAAGGCAGTATTTTTCACTAAGATGATTAAAAAAATGAAGAAAAAGCAAACACATGAAAAAATTGACGAGAGTTCAATATCTACAATATATACATAAAAAAAATGTAATTTTTAATTGTATATAAATTAACAGTAATATAATTTTCCGTCGAAAAAAATTCAAATAAACTCCAACGACTGTACCTAGCTCCGCTCCTTAGTGGTGGTGGAGTCTAAAATGAGTAATAACAAGTGGCCTCTTGATATTTATTCAACTGTATACATGATGAGACATGATATAAAATGACATATACTAGGTACACCAATTCAAGAAAATTAAATTTTATTAATATCTTTTTTGTCGTATCAATTTATGGGATTATATTAATATCTTTTTTTTTTCTTATCAATTTATGGGATGTATTTTAATTAAATACTGACATTTTCTTATGGTATGACTTGGAAAGTTTTATCATAAAAATGACAAATATTTACATGTCTATAAAAACTTTTTTATTAAGAAAAGATGAACATGTTGAAATTTATTTTTAAATATAAAAATTAATATTTTTTGAATATATTAATAAAAATAATAATATCATATAAAATGAAATAGACGGATGTACTAGAAAGTTTGAAGGTTTCTTCGATAATACTATATTGAATTTCCTTTCCTTTTATTGGAATCCTTCTATGCTGACACTTTTCTAATTTGGATGGTACAACTTAATATTTTGTCCTAATATATAGTATTTTATTGTGCTGTGTTATTAAATGATGATAAATATAATATTTAAATTGATTGTATTATTTTTTATTATTACATAATTCTAGATATTAACAATTTAAAGAATCAACATACGTAGATCTATCATAAAAGGATATATTAAATGATAAAATATGATTATTATCGTCTCAATTTATGTGATATTTTTCTAATATCGAGATCAAAACGAATCTTTCTTTGATCGTAATTTTTTCATATATTTTGAATTGTCAATTACTGTAACTTATACGAGTAATACTTTATACGTAGTTTCCAAATAAGTAGAATTTTATTTTTAAAAAAATTCAACCCAAATTCAAGATCTTTGACTCTCGAAATTCAAATTGTGCCACATAAATCACACTAAAACAAATAATAAATAAAGACAAAATAAATAAAATAAGATAACGATGCAATCACATCAAATCATTTATAAAACAAAACAAATATTTAAATATTAACAAATATTATATTTAAACTAACGATACAACGTAATAATACTGGTACCAACCATTCAAACAAGATGTTATTTTCCTTGTCCTTTTCATCATGACTTGGTCATTAAAAATATTAGTTTAAACAGCTGATACTCCCGCGTAGTTGACAATTTCCATATTTTTTCTACTTTATTTATTTTGTCAATTCTTGAATTGCCTTTTTTTTCTTTCTTAATTTTTCCACAATTTTTTTTCTTCTTCTTCTTTTGTGAAGAAAATAATTGTGAGTATAATGGAGAATCCACCGGAGTGGGGCGATGGCGGAAGAGGGAGGAGAGTGGTGGTGATCGGTGGCGGAGTTGCTGGTTCCCTCATTGCAAAGTCTCTTCAATTTGATGCAGATTTAACTCTTATTGATCTGTAAGTTCAATAAGTTTTGCTAATTATTATTATTATTATTTTGATAATCGTGATGTCTGAGTCAGCTTGTCCGCACCTCAATTGATTCCACATCGTATTTGGTACTTCCACTAGTACAAGTATGGTATAACTTTGTCCATCAAGCTTGGATTCTTCAAAATAGAACAAATTGGAAAAAAGGCCTTCGTAGTAATTACTATCTCACTTTCTTTGCTGAAGAAAGTTGGAATCTCGAAAGAAAAATGACTTTTTGAGATAAAAACTATTAGTTGAGTGATCATCTGAGAAATCAATCATTGTGGTGTACTTCAACTTGGTTCAATGTGTCTTGATTAGTAAAAAACTGTTAACAGGAAGGATTATTTCGAGATACCATGGGCGAGCTTAAGAGCAACGGTAGAGCCTTTGTTCGCGGAGAGATCATTGATCCACCACAAAGATTACCTCGCCAATGGGCGTCTCATAGTGTCTGAAGTCACTAATATCACCAACAAAGAAGTCTTGACTGCAGATGGACATCAAGTTACCTATGACTATCTTGTGGTAGCCACCGGTCACTACGATCCCCTGCCTGTAACGAGAACAGACAGATTGGAAGAATATCAAACAGGTATATATACATATTACATAGCATCAAAGACTTCTTTAGATATCATTCATGTGCTTAATTCGTTCGATTTACCATCTTGTCTGCTTTCCAACGAGTAAATTACTTGAACGTATAATCATATGAAATGTTTATGCTCGCTAAGTTTATCAACTTTTTGGAAAATGATAAAAAGAAGTTAAAGCATTTGTGTTTTGTATCCGTTGAAAAAAGATTCTTTATTTGTAAATCGGCTCCTCTGGCAGGTTTAATTTCATGAGGTTCAGCCAATTGTCTTGATCGTGACTGCTTTACTCTCTTACGAGATGTACTAGTGATTAAATCTTTTCTTTAGTGAGCGTCCTGTTAACTTTGTAGATTACTACTTGATATTACTAGTCAAAATGGCACGAGACTCGACTGTTTTTGGTGTCCTTTTTGGACTATGATAAAACAAAGCTAAAGCATAGGTGTTTTGAATCCGTTGAGCGGTTCCTCTAGCAAGTTTTCATGGGATTCAGTCAATTGTCTTGTTGTTAATGTTGAGATGTACTAGTGATGATATTACTAGTCAAAATGTTGTGACGTTTGACTAATTTTTGCATCGTTAATCTTCTTGTTGCAGAGAATGAAAAGATAAAAGCAGCTGATTCTATATTGATTGTTGGTGGTGGTCCTACTGGTGTTGAACTTGCTGCAGAAATCGCTGTTGATTTTCCTCAGAAGAAGGTAACTTTGGTGCACGACGGATCCAGATTACTAGAGTTCATCGGACCAAAAGCGTCTGACAAGACTTTAGAATGGTTAAAAAACAAGAATGTGGAAGTGAAATTGATGCAATCTGTCGATTTAAGTAATAACACTAACAACTCAGGTGGAAGCAGAACATATTTCACCTAGTCAGGGGAAACTATCAGAGCGGATTGCCATTTTCTTTGCACGGGAAAGCCACCAGGTTCAGAGTGGTTAAGGGAGACGTATTTGAAGGATCGAATCGATAATTTTGGAAGATTGAAGGTTGATGAAAATCTTAGAATCAAGGGTCACAAAAACATATTTGTTGTTGGTGATATAACTGATATTAAGGTAAGCACTAAACTGCATATCTCTTATTTCTTGAAAATGTTTCAATTGAATTATGATGCTTCTTTGCTATTAGGAACTTAAACAAGGATATTCAGCTCAAAAACATGCTCTAGTGGCCGTGAAGAACTTGAAACTTTTGATGAGCGGAGGAAAAGAAAGCAAACTTGCAATATACGAGCCTCGACCATCGCCTAAGATCATCGTTTCATTAGGAAGGCAAGATGCAGTGGCTCAATTTTCGTTCACGACGATCATTGGATTAGTCCCCGGGATGATCAAGTCTAAGGATTTATACGTTGGGAAAACAAGGAAGAAAATGGGGCTTCAACCTAAGTAATATATATTGTTTCATTCATGAAATTTAACATCATTTTGAGTGTGAGAAAATGGTGTCATTTCATGGCCAAAATTTGAGTTCTTCTACTTACATTTGAGGGCTATAAATATTTTTTAGTTGTTGTAGTTAATGAGTGTAAGATTTAGTTATTTGGGTATTTTCAAAAATATTTGCACTTGTATATCCAATATAACTCATATGAGTTGTGGTGAAATAGTTGAGATTTTTCTATCCTTAATTAGAATTTAGGAGCATAAGCCGTGGAATGGAAAAAATCATGTCAAGAGCGCCCCCCGTTGAAATGTGCAAATCTGAATTTAGTCGGACTCCAATGTGGATACCCAACACCGAATAATATATCCACTATAAAATATATAACACGTTGCTAACAACGAAAATAATATACATATCCATCTTTAGTTGCAATTGTTGTTCAAAATCATCTAATCAAATCTCCATCAAATGACTTCAAATTTTATAGAGACAATCTCTTTAGACTATTCCAACAAATCTAAACAACACTTCAAATTTCTCTCACACACACACATAAAAAAGAAGACACGATTTGAAATTCAAATCCACTTCTTCGAGCTTATTCAATCATCGCGAGTTATCTTTCTAATTTGATTTTCTGAACACAAATCTTACAAAATCACTGCTCTAACCACTAGTTGAGTCCCAAACATATTTACAAATTAAGTTTGTCTACTTACAAAAGAGGCTTGCACTGGAAACATGAAATAGTATCAGCGGTAAAGCCCCATCTCGAAGACTTGCCTATAACAGCAGACCTGAGTTCACTGTGGATGACATAATAGCTTTAGCGGAAAGAACAAAAAAAATAAAAAAGAACTCGTGAACAAATGTAAAAAATAGTAGCAGCACCTTAGAAGCACTTCTTGTGGACAATGGATGGACCAGACTTGTCGTACTCGCCCTTCAAAACGCACATCTGATTAAGCACATAACATGTTCAAGTTAGCAACAACATGTACAGTTCAAAATAAAGTTTAAAATTGCAAAAGTTATGCAAGAGAAGATATCTGAAGAGTGTGATTTTATTACTCGTTGGATAAACACCCTACAAATGTATATCTGAAGCTCTTACATCAAGCATTGCCCTGTGTAGTTGTCTGGTCGCTATCCAAGAAATATAGAATTATATAACATCTAATTATTCTAACAATGGAAGTTGCACTTATTTCCTAAAACTTGTGACCGTTATCCCTGATTATCTTTTAAAAAATTTAGATTCTCTATGAAGCTTAAATATAAAGCTATGTGTTTGATGATGAGCACAACATCATCATATATCATCATATTATATTAAAAGTGGAAAGGTTCAAAATACAAAGTTGAATTACCATTTTATCCCTAAAATAAATCAAAATAATATAAAACAATAAATAATAGATAACATCCTTTAAAAGTTAAATAATCATTTTAAAAGAACATACAAAATTAACTTATATCCGTCATTCCTTTTACTCTCATTTAATTCTCTTCCAGTTGTTAATCAATTTTTTTATGAGTTATTATCAATTTCACCAACTGACGTACGTGTAATGTGACCATCAAACTTCTCTCCAATAAGTATATTGATTCTCTTAATGTCCTGTCATATACTAATGTGACCCCTCAACTTCTTCCTTAACTATATATGTAATTGCAAAATAAACACAGAGATAAAGTTCAAGCAGTTGGATAATGTCTATCTGTCCAGATTTCTTTTAATGGTAAGTAAATAGTATATAACTTATAAATTTGTTGTTCATATTTTTTGCATGTATATAGTACTTAGTTAATATTTTAGATTATTGTCTTTTCCTATTAGGGTCTTTCTAATATTTCATTTTTTTTAATAGGGAAAGCATGAGAAAAAGCTATATTATTAGAATAACAATATTAATTATATGTAGATTGTGACAAAGGATTGTTGGATTTGATACTTCCACTATATTGTCATACGTTAATATCAAGTTCTCTATGCTCTCTTCTCTTGTCTCTTTTTATTTGTTTTTTTTTTTAATTTTTATGTTTCTTGTTTGTTGTTATTGTATAACTTTTTATTGTTTTATGGTTATTAATATTGAGAATTTACATTGGTTAGTTGTTTTGTATACATTAACCTAACATGTGGTATTTTAGTATCCTCATTTGAATATTGTATTTGTAGAATAATTAGTTATTTTTACAATTTATGCACTTTTAGTCAATTTTATAATTAAGGGTGTATTCTTTTTATTAGGAAGATATATGTACTTTCTATCGTAAAAATGGTGGATACTTTTTTAGTAAATACCAATAGATTTGAAGGTGGATAAAATATGTCATTTACAATACAAAAATTATATGAAATATTTTGGGATAAACGTGCAACGCATGTTTTCAGAACTAGTGATTAAAAATGAAAAGAATTAACAAAAAAGCAAAGTGAAGTAAACGGAAATAAAAAGCTTCCAAATCCAAGGGAAAAGAATAGCTTACATCAGTTGAAGAGCCATTCGTTTTAATCATCACATCCATTCCTCATCGATCTCTATGATGGGAAATTGAGCAATATTTGGCCAGTATTCCCCCTTGTCAAATTCTAGTAGTGGTGTGAGCAATGGACACTCTGAAATAGATAGTTTAGAGAGGGAAGATGGCAGCCCTTTTACTGGAAGAGATTGCAGATTAGGGCAATGGTAGATCTCCAGCTCAGAGAGGGAGGAGGGCAGTGCTGATTCAGAAAGTGATTGGAGATTAGGGCAATGCATGATGGTCAGCTGAGAAAGGGAGGAGGGCAGTGATGATTCAGGAAGTGATTGGAGCTTAGGGCAATTATCTATGGTCAGCTGAGAGAGGGAGGAGGGCAGTGCTGATTCAGGAAGTGATTGGAGCTTAGGGCAATTATCTATGGTCAGCTTAGAGAGGGAGGAGGGCAGTGCTGATTCAGGAAGTGATTGGAGCTTAGGGAAATTCATGATTCGTAGACTTTGAAGCAAAGTGAGGTGCGAAAACTGGCCTTGTTCCAGCATTGACTGAATTTGAGGTAAATTACCATCAATATATAGATATTGAAGAGAGGTGAGGCTTTTGAGATGTTGGCTGCTTAATGTTTCAAGGCTTTGAATAGAGGAAGGCAACTCCCAATTCACACCACCAACAATCTCTTCGTCACTCCCATCATGTTCGATCGCTAACTCTCTAAGACAGGGGAGTCTCTGTAAACACCACTCCTTCCTGCAATTGTTGATCCAAAGTTCTTGTAAATTGAAGGGCAATCCTCCTTCAGGAAAGGACTCTATTTCTGGGGAACTTTCCAGATGCAGAATCTTAAGAGAGGGAAGGAGTTCCTGCATACGTTCTGGCAGACACTTCAGCTTATTACACTGCAAAATACTCAGTGACGTCATCTGGGTCCCTCCACATGCCACCGAAAGTATTTTAAGATTCTCACAATTCCAAATATTGAGACTTTCAGTCGCAGTAGGAATCAAAAACCTAGTAAGGTTCTGGCAATCCTCTACCCTCAATTTGCGTGCTGTTGGGAGCAACTCAGTTGATATATCATCTATACAATCACATTCATCCAGTCTCAATTCCTCGAGAAACATACTCATCTCACCAACTGGCACCTCCAATTTCAATTTCTTGCAACGAGATATCCTTATTTTCTTCAAGGTAGTGGGCAGTATGCTAAAAGGTAAGGAGGTAACAGAGTTACAATCCCTAATATCTAATTCCTCAATCTCCTTCATTCCCTCAAGTTGGGATCTTAACACTTGAGCATCATCAAAAACCTTAGAAGAACCAACAACTTTAAACCTTTTTAAACTTGAAAGTTGGATGGGTGTCTCCAAACTGACTTCAGGGCAATTTATAATTTTAAGCTTCTCAAGTATAGGGAACTCTCCACTTCCTAGTACGTGCCATTGCTTCCACTCCGGCATATCTTCAAATACAAGCTTCTCAAGACAGTTAAAAGGCTTTTTGGAGGACCAACTGCCATAGAATTCTTCCGTCACCTCTGTTATTCCATGCATCCCTCTAATCGAAAGGAATTTCAGAAAAGGCAGTTCTCCTAGTGCTGGCAAGGAATAACAGTCCTTGCAGTAGCTAAGAGACAATTTCACCAGCTTAAGAAACAAAGGATCAGCTAGCCAATTCGGAAATATTGTCCCTCTATATCCGGTGATTTTGACTTCTTTTATGTTTTTATGTGGGCGTAGCTCATCAAGAATGTCTCTTTCAGTTTTTGAATTGTCGGCACTACTACTTTCACTCCACTCCAATGATAACTTGTCAACATGATTCTTCTCCCTCATCTTTGCCTTCACAGCTTCCCTACTATCAACCACATTTTGCAACTCTACAACTGATAGAGATCCGTACAAGTTATGTACTTCACCCAAATCTTCCATTCTCAAACCACCTACAGGAAACTTGGCTCCCACTAACACTTGGAGGCTTTTCAACTTGCTCAGATGTAACGGCATCTTCAAGAGAGGAGTGTTGCTTATGTCAAGATGACGCAAGTTAATCAACTTCTCCATCTGCAGCGGTAGCTCCTCAAGTTCAGCACAAGATGACAGGAGAAGTGTCTCCAAGTTATACAATCCACAAACAGAATCAGGCAACCTTTTAATCCCTCTACAAGAAAGGTCCAAAAATCTGAGGAGCTTTAATTTGATAAACAAGTCATTTGGCAACTCCTCAATACAATAATGAGACAATGATAGTACCCTCAAGGATCTTAGTCTTGGCAGTATGTTATGCAACACCCTCTTGCTTAGACAATGTAAATAATACATGCGATGACGTGTCGGAAGCAATGTCCTCAGCTGCTCCAAATTGTAGAGGGATGTCAATTTCTCAAAGTCACCACCACTTTGTCCCATTGAATATGATAAGTGCCGACTTTTTTCCAACATATGAGATCCTTGGCTCTCTTCCAACCTTATACAAAGTTTTGAAGATGCAATTTGGGCTAAATCATTGACAAGGTCATGCATTAAGAATGATTCCTCTATGTTCCTTTTAGAAGGATTTGGGACCTTTTCTAATAATGATCTTGATCTCAACTCGAGAAAGTATTGGTTGCCTGAATCTTCAATTATTTCATCTTCCTTTGGTACGAGACCATTTGCAATCCATAGATGAATAACTTGTTCTTTCCTAAATGGATAATCTTTAGGAAATATTGCACAAAAGGAAAAACATCGCTTTAAATGTGCGGGAAGGTCATTGTAGCTCAACATCAACGCTGGTAATATGTCCTTGTCTCGCAGCTCCCATGTTTCACTTCTCAGAATACGTTTCCACTCTTCAACCTCTGATTTCGAGCGTAACATGCCAGCTAGTGTTTTCAGAGCTAAGGGCAGTCCTTTGCACTTAGCTGCAATTTGTTTTCCGACCTCTTCAAGTTCCGGATGTCCCATAGGATCCATGTTTTCAAATGCATGTCTTTTAAATAAAGACCAAGAGTCTTCAATAGACAAATTGTCCATGCTAATTTTCTCATTTGCCATCATCAAGGCAACACTCTCTTTACGTGTTGTCACAATGATCTTACTTCCCATACGTCCTTCTACAAAAAGATTTCTCAAGTCAACCCACTCATTGTAGTTGTCATTCCAGACATCATCCAGAACAATAAGAAACTTCTTTCCCTTTAAGCTTTCCTTCAATTTGACTTGAAGCTGATTAAGATTGTTGTCATCCTTCGAGTCAAATGAGCCAATTTCTTGAAGTAACCCTTTTGTTATTCTCAAAGCATCATATGCCTCAGAAACACAATACCAAGCTTTCAAACCAAAATGGTCCGCTTTATATGCCTCAGAAACCTTTGCATCATTGTAAACCGCTTTAGCAAGTGTTGTCTTACCCAGGCCGCCCATTCCAACAATAGGAACTACAGTCAGCTTTTTTCCACTTGCATCTTCAGACAACAATAGGTCAATCAAATTCTCTATTTCATTCTGCCTTCCAAAGATATCAGAATCATCAACCACAGAAGTTGAAGGTGTTCTAGTTTCTTGTTTAGTCGAACCAAAATGCTCCTTTAAGCCAAGACGACCAATTTGCTTTTCCAACACCTCCAATGTTTCAATAGTGTCTTCCAACTTGTCCTTTATGTTAAGGAAAAATTCATCGCTCAAGCAAAGGTTGAGGTCACTTACTTGCTGGTTGCTTGTTTCTGCAAAATTCTGATGCTGACCTTCCACCTTAAGTCTCAAAGCTTCATAATTGACTTGTTCTATTAAGTTTTCAGCAGAGTCGACAGCATCTCGAAGCTCATTAAGCCAGTCGCTCACAGACGGATTTGATGCTTGCTTATTCTCTGCATCACTTAGCACAATCTGAAGACCACGCAAAGTCATTTTCAGCTTCTTTAAGAGCCGAACATGATGTTTATGCTTCTGAAACATGTTGAGAAGATCACCCTGAGGAGCAAGCCTATCAAACAGAACATTCAAAGCTGAAGAGAGAAATGCACCACCAACTGCTAAGCCAATCTCCATTTCTGAAATCTGCAAAGCAAAACAAGTATAGTGATCAGAACACAAAATAATTTTGAGAAGATAAATGTTTCAATTACTAAAGGACTTTACTTCACCTGAAGAGTAATTTGCAAACAAGAATGATCACTGGTTTCTCAATCTTTTTTGTTATTGATCTATAATTGGTACAACATTATAGTTTTCTATAGGAAAAAAATAATAATTTAAATTGTCCTTTTTTCTCTTTTCACCTAACAACAAGAGCCTTTTATCTCAATTAAATATATAATTGAATAATTGAGGAACGAGAGGAAATATATTTTATATATTTTGAGTGGGTGGGTGGACAAGCCATAGAAGAAAAAGGAATCAAAACTATACCTTTTTGTCCTTTCCATGAGTATCACTTTTCACCCAACAACATTTTGTCTTCATAATGTTTTATTTTCATTTCTTCTTACTTTACTATCACAATTTTTTTATACTTGAAAACAGTACGTCAACAAGTTGGGAGTTTGATAACACCAAGAGCTAAGGTAATTAAATGATAAAGGTTTTCCCTTGTAGTTGTTTTGTTATATACAAGATTAGAGTTTTCGAGCTTGAATGGTTGAAAATTATAATAAAGTCCTCTTGATAGTGCGAACTAAAACATCTCATAATAAATTATTACCAAACAAACTCAGATGAGGTGAAAACACATTCGTATTTTTTATTTACAATAAATCAATAGATACATACCACCACGAGTTAAGACCCTATAGTTTGGTCTTTGGTGGGGACTGGCATACCACAAAATTGACATATTTTTATTGGAAATAAACTTTCACCAACTGAGACAAGATGCTTTATTAGATATTAAATAATCTAGAAATGACCTCTTGTATTTTTATACATAAGATTCTGCATTTTATCAAACCACAAGGGTGCAACTCTATATGAAGTCATTGGAAAAGTTGAAACAACAAAAAATCATGATCTAGGTAGAGAAAATATACCATTACAAAAATGCAAATATAATATACCTTTACTATAAATTAT
>NC_064292.1:2621840-2640586 GCF_019186545.1 Solanum stenotomum
CAAAATATGTTTTTAGGAATGATGCAAATTGTTACAGCTCATAAATGGTATGTTAAATGTACTATATTAATTGATAATACTTTTTCTATAACTAACATTGCTATGATTGATAGTGGCGCTGATGTGAGTTGCATTCAAGAAGGTCTTGTACCTACTAAATATTTTGAAAAAACAACTCATATGGTTAAATCTGCATCTGGTCATGCTTTAGATATAAAGTATAAATTATATAATACTCGTATTTGCCAGAATAAAGTTTGTATTCCTCACTTCTTTTTCTTAGTAAAAAATCAGTTATACCCTCCTATTATTCTAGGAACTCCTTTTATAAATGCAATTTATCCTTTTACTAATATAAATGCTAAAGGATTTTCTGCTTCTTATAAAAATCAAGATATTAATTATCCTTTTATCACCGAGCCTATTTCTAGAGATATTAATGCTCTAATTGAAATGAAACAAAAGCATGTTGATTATTTACAACTTGAGATATTCAGTATGAATATATTCAATACTTTAAAATCTGCTAAAGTACAGGAAAAGATTAAACTCATTTCTGAAAAAATGGCCATTGATATTTGTGCTGATCATCCTAGTGCCTTTTGGAATCGGAAAAAGCATATTGTAACTCTTCCATATGAAGATGATTTCTCTGAGGAAAATATCCCTACCAAATCATGTCCTTGTCAGATGAATACCGAATTGGTTGAATTCTGCAAAAAGGAAATTGATAATTTATTACAAAAAGGTTTGATAAAGCCTTCTAAATCACCATGGTCGTGTACTGCTTTTTATGTTAATAACTCAGCAGAAAAAGAACGAGGTGTTCCCAGGTTAGTTATAAATTATAAACCTTTAAATAAATTTTTAAAATGGATTAGATATCCTATTTCGAATAAAAAAGATTTATTAACCAGATTATATGATGCTAATATCCTTTCAAAATTTGATTTAAAATCTGGATATTGGCAAATCCAAATATCTAGAGATCATATAGAACGACATTTAATGTTCCGTTTGGACAGTACGAATGGAATGTAATGCCTTTTGGGTTAAAAAATGCTCCCTCAGAATTTCAAAAGATTATGAATGATATTTTTAATCCATATTTGGATTTCATCATAATTTATATTGATGATATTTTGGTATACTCAAAGACTCTTGAAATGCATATTAAGCATTTAGACATTTTTAAGAAAATAGTTATTCAAAATGGTTTGGTCATATCTAAACCTAAAATGAGTCTTTTTCAAACAGAAATTAGATTTTTGGGTCATTTGATTTGTCAAGGAAAAATGACTCCTATTCAGCGATCTATGAATTCGCATCAAAATTCCCTAATATTATTACAGATAAGACGCAAATGCAGCGGTTTCTGGGAAGTTTAAACTACATTTCCCCATTCTACAAAAAATTGTCTTGAGATTTAGCTCTGTTATATGACAGGCTAAAAAAGGATCATAATAAGCCTTGGACTAATAGTCTCACAGATCTTGTAAAGACTATTAAAGAAAGAGCTAAATCTTTACCTTGTTTAACCCTTGCTAATCCTACTTGGCCAAAGATTGTTGAGACGGATACATCTAATATTGGGTATGGAGGTATTTTGAAACAAATTAATCCGCATGATAAAAATGAATATCTTATTCGATTTCATTCAGGAAAATGGAGCGATGCTCAAAAAAAATATGCGACGGTAGCTCATGAAATGTTAACTATCGTTAAGTGCATATTAAAATTTCAAGATGATTTATATAATAAAAAATTCTTGATAAAAACTGATGCTCAGTCAGTCAAGTATATGTTTGATAAAGGTTTTAAACATGATGCGTCTAAGTTAATTTTTGCTAGGTGGCAGACACAATTAGCCCCTTTTGATTTCGAAATTCAATATAAAAAGGGAAGTGATAATTCCCTCCCAGATCTCTTATCAAGAGAATATCTTTCTTCTGATGAGTTTTCTGAACTTCTTTCCTAATAAAGATTTGGTTACGATTTTGAAGGCAGTTCCTCTTAATAGAGATTTAAAGGAACTTAAATATAATATTTATTTGTATTATAAAAATAATAATAAATATAATATTTAAATTGATTATATATTTTTTATCTTAAATTATTTTTAGATATTATTAATTTAAAGAATCAACTAATGAAAAAAGTAAAGTATGATATAGATCCGTCGTAAAAGGATATATCTAATATCAAAATTCAAACGAGATTTTCTTTGATCGAAATTTTTTCATATGTTTTGAATTTTCAATTACGGTAACTTATATGAGTTATACTTTATACGTAGCTTCCAAATAAGTAATTTTTTATTTCAAAAAGAAATTCAACCCCAATTCACAAAATTTGACTCTCTAATTTCAAACTGTACCACATAAATTGGATCATAAAAAGGCCGGTAGCTTTGTCGAGTTTTGAGTGAAGTCTATGTTAATTAGAGTTTAGTTATATAGTGGACAATAAAGTCATTGTTTTGTTCTATCATGTAATAAAGTTGTTACAAAGAGAAAGGATTAAGGGTTTAATTACTAGATTGCCAAGTCTTGTAATCTGAATCTAACTAGCTCGTTGATTAGTGAAGTTATTATTGAAATCTTGTGAGATAGATTGTGATTTTTCCTCCTTAAAATAAAGAGATTTCCATGTAAACATCCTTTATTCTTTACTTTAAGTGTTACTTTCTGCATAATTCATGATGGACTCATTCAAGTCATCAGACCCAAATCCATAAAAAGAAAATATGAAGAATTGGAGAGACACGGACCAAAATTGTAATTGAGGAGAAACAAATATGTCACATCATTTAGATAACTAAGCCTTAATTACTAGTCCTGCCTTTTCAATTTAAATATGTTAGTTTTCTTTTTACTTCAGTAAAAAAAAAATGTCCCTTTTTTTAAGCAATTATTAATTCTGAACTTTCACATGATATATTTAATATTAAAAGTTAAAAATTATTGTGATATATTTTACATATATTTAATTTAAGACTACAAAATTTGAAAGTTTTACTAATTTTCTCAAACTTCTTATCAAGTTATATCAGATAAAAAATTTAAAACAAAGGAAATACCACAGATTTTTACCTTGATAAATTAATATAATTTAACTGAATATCGAGTAAAGTTTTACCAAAGAATAATTACATATATCCAACCTCTGTTCCATCAAAATGTAACAAAAGCAAGTACGGTAAAGATATATACAAATAACATGGTTCATTTAAGATGTGTTTAAGGTAATAATAAAACATAATGAAAAAAAAATCATCGTAAAACTCATGTTGCCCGCCAATTTCTTACACCCCACCCACCCACCCCACCCACCCCACCAGTAAACTCAAACATTCAAAATTCATTGTAAGCTCAAAAAATTCAAAGTTCAATCAGTTGTAGAAATGGAACCATTCGAAATTCATTCTAAGCTCAAAAAATTCAAAACTCAATCCGGTGTAAAAATGGCAGAGAAAAAGCGGGCTATCAAAACAGCAGAAAATGAGTTTTTCTCTACATGGAATGGAGATTTCAGTGAAGAGATGATTGAAGTTATGGAAGATATTGGTGATGACATGATGGAAATGATCAAATGGAATGAAGACTATCCCGGTCCTCCTGTTTGGGATTCGGAGCTGGACGAGATTGAGGCGGAGGAGGAGCAGCAGGGAGAACCGGGGAAATCGAAAAAGTTATCCACATTGTTTACAGGGGAAAGAAAAAGTGCCAACTGAAGAGAGTAGATAAACATTTAGCCTTGAAGGTGCCTAGTGGGAATTGAGATTCCATCAAAGCCTCTGCAATAACTGTAGGGATCATCCTCCATGATCTTTTCAAAGTCTTGTTAACTCTCCAGCCTATTCAGCTAGCAAAGGCATCTTTAATGGAGAAAGGCATAACACATTGAAAACCAAACAGAGAGTGGAAAAAATGCCACGAGTCGGTTGTTGTAGGGCAGTGTAAAAAGAGATGGTTAACAGTTTCATTATCCTTTCCGCAGAAGTAGCATCTGTTGTTGAGGTATCTCGAGTTAGACAGGCCTGTGTAGCATAGCTGCTGCCTCAGCGTAGTTACTTGTGTCCTGGCAGGACACAAGTAACTACAACCTTGTATGCTACTTCCATCAGTTATCCATTTCACCAATGTGAATGATTTGTATTGTAGAGTAGCCTCGCGTGCATGGCATATGCTTCTCCAACACCTTTCCCAGTTAGCTTGTCCGAATTTTCTTCCAGTACCCTGCAAGAGAGTGTATAAAATGTTGGTAATTATTCTTTACTTCTAACTGTTTCTTTAATTGGCTGCAGTTGGGACAGCTGAACAGTAAACCAGATGGACCAAGGCATAGTGAAATTCATAGTCGTTTTGCTACTAACATGAAAGAGATTAACCAATGCAACTGTTTGGATATACTTCTCAAACTAATATGTTAAAGTGGGTAAATGTTGTCTTTAACTTTCTAAAGCATTTGTAGAGGAGTACAAATATCTTCTAGGATAAACTTGTCTGTTACGATAATATTCATTGCTCATCAGTCATCAGTACCTTAACTTGCCATCCGTGAGCAAGCTTGACTTTGAAATTGATCATGTTGAAACTTGTGTGTGATAATCAAGTTGTACTTATACCCCATTGTATGCAGTATATCACTAGAAGGCCAAGAATATAAATAGAGACTGTCCCTGTCCCCAAAAAATGCTATAAAGTTTGGAAAGTCAACTGATCAGCTTAAGGGAGAGTTGGATAGCTAAATGAAACTTACTAGAGATGATTGTGTAATATAGAGTTGTATGCGCATGTTCACCATATTGGATAGATGTAAATAGATGCACCGTAAAGTGAGCATATAAAAGAAGTAAGACATTTGTCTCTTAATTGCTTCTCATGTTTCTCTGATTTCTCTCACATTCAAATTAGTGCTAGACAAACTTCCTAAGCAGAAGGCCAGAAAATATTAGTGTACCAGAGGAACAGTTGCCTTAGAGGAAAATGAGAAGAATTACTCATAGAAAGGGCAATATCTAGACGGAAAAATGAGACTCAACACTTATTTATACATGGATGATATATCATATTTTCAACAGCCACTTTTCTGTTTTTGTGAGTCATATCTTCAATACTCATATGGTGGTTGTAACTTATCACCTGGTTCAGTATAGCCAAGGTTTTTAGCAGCATTAACGACTTGGCTGAATGGCTTTCCATCCTCACCTCACTCATTACACACCCCAGGGTAGCTGTTAGATACCAAGACATATGGCATGTTCCCATCAAATGCTCCTGATGTTTATAACAAGCAAGATAATAATCACTAAGGATAAGTATTGCATATATAGCCTAAATGGTAAGTGGTCATAAAATATTACCACTCAAACTCCCAATAATATGATAGACGGGATGAAATTATGCGATTTAAGGATGCTATGACAGGAAGACCAGCACCAACCTACCACACATATAGAAATTTCAGACACCTTTGCTTGGTCAAGTATAAACTGAACTTGGAGAATACTGTCATTGGATCAATTGGACAAACACAACGTGCTACAAATCCCATATCATTGTTTGGAAAGTCAAACAAGAAAAGCTTTTAAAGCAGAAGAGAAAGGTTTAACATGTATGAGGCATTTAAGAATCTCAAATACGAGTGAGGTTGGTTTTTTACTTAATTAGTGCTCTACATATCAGATAAACCAAATGTATATTCAGAGGGAAGAATGCTTAATTAGCTATATCTCCAGAATTACGTAGCATTGCTTATTCAAGGGATCTGGAAATACTTTTTTCAACTTTTATCTAACCATTTGGCATCCGAAACCCACTAGCCAACTAATACGACTGACACAAGGGTATGCCTGCTAAGGGGGTAAAGCGTTCCCTATCAAGAGATTCTCCGTTCTCAAGGCTGAACCCGAGACCCCTAGTTTAGAATGTGCCACAGTTTGAATTTCAATCAAAAGGAATCTGACTGTGAAGCAACTCCCCAAAAGCTAACACCTTGATACCTATGCCTTCACATACAATGAAGTTTAAGCAAGTTTAATAAATGTGATATTCCAAACTCATTCCCTCCCGATTAACAAAAAAAATTCCTTTCATACAACAAAATACACCTCTGTATTATTAGTATATTCCAACAAAAATTAACACTATAGATGATGATTTTCTCAAATTGGTTAAAAAAAAGGGCACTTTTTATTACCTATTTGGCGTGAAGAGATCGACAAGAAAATATGTGTTTGAGAAATTGATGGCCAACTCCCTAAATTTTTCATCTTTTTCCTTTTCCTTCTGTTTCTCTCTCAAAGAATGTTGATTTCAAAGGATGATTTTTCTTTGGCTTAAAAATAGATTTTTTAATTTACCTCAAAAAGTAGTTTAAAGTTTCTAAACTGAATTATTGATTGATTAAACAAAATATTTTTTAAAAAAATTAATAAGTTTTTAAATAATAATTAATATATTTTATATTTAAAAAAAATTAACTTTCATATTCAATTATTCATAACTAGTAAAATTACCCACGCTTTGCGCAGGAATTTAATATCACGGAATTTATAAAATAATACTTAAAATCTATCAGACATTAAAACTAAAACACTATATTATCTTACATACAAAATTACGTAGTAACAAACATTAATAGTGTAAAGGAAAATGAAAATTATTACATCTTATACATACTAAGATCTGTAACATAAGCAACAGTGTCAGTGAGCCACTCAACATGAGGAGGTTCAAAATTTTCGTTGTGTTAAAATGAAAGGAAATCCCTCTATTTATAGACAACAAAGGGTAGTGTGAACAAATGTTTATTGTGCCTTATCAAAAAGGTTACAACTATTTTGAAAAGTTGCAACTCTTCGAAAAGGTCACAACCTTTCATAAAAATAATAATTTTTCATAAAAGTCATAACTCTTCGTTAAAGTCACAACTCTTCATTAAAGTCGCAACTTATCATAAAAGTCACAACTCTCAGTAAAGTCTCAACTTTTCATTAAAACTAATTAATTAAATATTAAATGCTTCTAAAAAAATTAAATGACCATTTTTCATTCACTAAATTAACATTGTTCCTCTAATAACTTATGCTTAAAAACTACATTATTACGCAATCATTAATGTTTCAATGCACAAAAAAAAAGTTAATATTGATTATTAATTGTAGCCTTCATTTTATTTTATCAAATTCTTTTCATTTTTCATCTTTCTTCTTTTCTTTGAACTTTGTCTTGCAGGTAATTAACATATGAGATAAGAATATACATATATTAATTTGTGTTTACAATTATAGTATTTTAAAGTACTAAATATTATCATCTTTTATTTCATTTGGAGAAGAGATACTTTGCTATCATATTTTAATCTGTTATTGATATACAAGAGTAGATTCCAAATATTTGAACTATTTTTTGTTTGAAAATGAATGATATTCATGTAATGTAATTCTAAAATTATTTTTAATACAATGATAATTTAAAACAATTTATGTCAATACACGTGTTCAAAAACTAGTGATAATATAAACAGAGAAATAACCATTTTAGTCCCTGTATTATTGCCTCTAAAGTCAACTAATCTATTTATTTTTCTGTTTTGACATTCTTTCTCTCTCTTTTTTTGTTATTTTTTTTAAAATTTCATGTAATGTATTTATTTATCCATCAAATTTAATTACACCAGTAGTAGATAGTAGAACGGAAATTAGGCCTATACTCCCTTCAATCGCCAACCCCATTTGCAGATTTGTTTTACTATTTCCAAATCTTGACAAAAATGAATTGATTCTCAATTTTGGTCTTTGATTGTAAGTATGCAGTTGTTACAATTGGCTTCGAGAATTCAGGTGTAATAAGCAACATCCTTGCTGGATGTTCAAATGTTGTGTTTCATCTTGTAAGGTGAACATGGACCTTGTAGAGTGGGTAAGATAATTTGATCATTGCTTAGGTCTTGTTTTATTATGCGATTCAATCTCATATCTAATTGCGGGACTACACTGGATATGTTGTTGATCTCATATCTAATTGAAAATTTCCATCCCCAAGCTTTGAGGTAGGTGATAGTCCCCGTGTGTGGTCTGGTCTTGCTTTGACAGACACTCAAACTTGGCCTCAACCGGCAAGTATGCACTCCAACTTTGAGTATGCACATCTAGACACCAGGTCCGCATCGCGGACCTTTTCCTAAGATTTGGGAAAGTTTCTTTCGCGTCGTGGAGCGGCTACAGACCGTTCAACCTCAAAAGTTAATTTGCAACCAAATAATTAAATACATCTCCGCGTCACGGACCTGCTTTCAAACATCGATTTCTTGATCTTTTCTCATGTTTAACTATCTAAAAACACTCCTAAACATCATGAGATCTTTCCTATCACAAATCACAATCCTTGAATCCATAATTCAATTCAAGGAAAGTTAAGAGTCAAGATAAAATAGTTCATAGAGTTTTCCAAACGTTTTAACTTTGTTTTAAGAATTAAGTTTTGAGTTGAGTAAAGAGTAAGAGTAAAAGTTCTTTTCTTCCAAGATTATACGGGAACTAAGTATTCCCAAGAGTTAAAATGTTTTCACATTTGAGCAAGAAAGGAAACACCGATTTCCAAGAGAGCTTTTAAGCTAAGTTTTGAGTAATTATCTCAAATCAAAGAAAGAGTTTTGTTTTTACAAACACATGAGCTAAGTATATTTTGGGAGTAGTATTGAGCACTGATATGGGGACGCTAGTTCATAATAACTAAGTCTCCATAAACCATGTAGCCATCATGGATAGAAAGGGTCATACTTTTTAGATGACACCTAAGTGCTTTTTAGAATAGACTAGTGGATCCACTTAGTGAAGGAGTTCTATATGACGGCAAAGTATAGGAAAGTTCTGGTAGCGTGGGCAAGACGTTGTATCATCACTTAGGCTCATAATAGTGCTTGTCGGTTAGAGAAACTCCCACAGTATTATATTACTTTTATGTAATTGAGTTGTTATCGTATTTTTCAATACATTGAGTTGTTGCTTATTGTTTTAAATGTTTTGTATAAACTGCACCATTATTGTTGTTTTTACTTTGCATTTGAGTTGAGTTATTCATGAGTTGAGTAAAGCCAAGGTAAGTGCTCCTTTCATACTCGTACATTCAATGTACTGATGCTATTTGGCCTGCATCGTCTTACGATGCAAACACAGGTAACTAGGATCAACGTCCAGCGCCTCATTGATCCAATTGAGCACTCATAGTCAGTTGGTGAGCCTCCTTGCTTTCTGGAGGACTCTTTTTACTTTGCTTTCTAGTATTTAGTTGTTAGGATGATCGGGGGTCTTGTCCCGACATCCCTCATTGTTTGGAGGCTTCATAGATGGATAGTTATAGTTCTTTAGTCACTTGTATTTCAGATGTTTTGCTATGAGACTTGAGTAGCCATTTTGGCTAGTTTGAATGTTTCCTTAAAGACATTCTAAGGTTATAACATAAGTTCCTTATTTGAGACTATTTCTTATGTTTAAGTCTTCTGCTGAGTAAGTAAGGCAGGCCAAGAGTTTTCTTAGGGCCAACAATGGTTCTCAAGTGCCAGCCACGTCCGAGGTGTAGGCTCGGAGAGTGACAGTATCATTTCCTGCTCCAACACCTTGGATAACCAAAGGTTGTTTCTTGTAACAACGGCTGTATATATCCCTCCACCTGTAGACAAACAAAACAAATTACAGACGTTCAATTATCATAATCATTCTTCGACAAATGCAAGCTATTTATCTTACTGTTTGTATAACCTTAATTGCACAAAGTTTTGTAGGGCAACACCAGATGATGCGTAAAGAGTAAAGACAAAGTAAGGCGTTAGCCTAGGCATGGGTAAAAGATAACCACTAAGGAGAATCAATTGTTATTGCATTTAAAAAGATGTTCAGCTATTTCGTCTACCTTCTTTACCTATCATAGATTTTGTTAACATTGCAGATGGAACTCTGTTACCTTTTTCACACTGTGGGGTCTATGTCTTCATTCCAGATTCTTCATGATAGATTCCATTTTCCTCCTATAAAGAAATTTTTGTCAGTCACCTTGCAGCTAACCATCTTCATGTCATCTTTACTTCTTCTGAGTGTCTTATCCACGATCAACGCATTGGAAGGATCGTTGGCTGGAAGAGGACCTCTGGGAAATGGAACCTCTCAGCACCAAAGATAATAACTTGTCCATCAGGCAATTCATAGTTCTTTTCAGTGGAGGAGCTGCTCTTGATAGTTTCAATCTCCTGCTCATAGTCAAGAGCCACATAAGAGGCAGGAGGATGGTGATTTGCCCTCCCTCCTCTCTAGTTCACCTATCATATCAGCTTTTGGCTTCTACTAACAAAATAAATAATGAGCTCAGTTCCGCATAGAACATCCTTAAAAGAAATATGCAATTATATAATGCATAACAATTAGCTGCAAGTCTGTAACATCTAATTGACTCAGACACACTTTATACCTATTATAAGATGAAATTTTAAAAATGTGTAAATGAAGCATCACAATTAGGAGCTATAGGAAACATTTCTAAACAGGGAAAATAGAAATTTATACCTCAGGCAAAGTTCTTAACGGTGATCCATATCAAAATTTTCAATTGTTAGAATGGGAATGTATGCAAAAAAGAAGGATAAACTCTGGGTGCATTGGATAGGCACATATTACGGGAGGACCAATACACTATGGGGGTCTTGTTTACTGTAAAGGAAATAGTGCAGCTGTTGTGGTATTGAGTTCCTCTGACTTACGATTAGTTAGTTCTATTTCTCTATGTGGTGGGCCATTTTAATTCCAACTCGCCTTTGATTTTTCCTTTCCAGACAATGGTAGGTTAATTGATCACATTTTATTCTTGAAATGACTTGGATTAGTATAGTCTGAATATGAAAAAATCACGGGCTGCATCCTTCGAGCATATGTGAAGGGTGGTGATTTTTTTAGTTTTGTTGCAATAGAGAAACTACAACCGAGGGTCTATCGGAAACAACCTTGATAGCTTCCCTAGACCCCATTTGTGGGATTACACTGGATATGTTGTTGCAAGAGGTAAGGTTAGCGTACAGTTGATTTAAATGGCATTTTGTATCTTTTTGATAATATAGCTGTAGCCAGAGGACTTGAAGCAGCTAGCCAGTACTTGAATTTTTCGATTCTATTATTCGTTTGAATTCTCACTTGACAAAGTAGGAGTAAGGTTTGCGTAAACTCGACTTTCTCATCAATACTGTGTATGTCCCTGTTGTTATTATTATTCAATTGAATTCTAATGCTTTCTTCGTTAGCAGGAACTTAAACTTTTGATGAGCGGAGGAAATGAAAGAAAACTTGCAATATACGAGCCTCGATCATCATTTTGTTAGGAAGGCAAGATGCAGTGGCTCAATTTTCATTCACAACGATCATTGGATTAGTCCCCGGTATGATCAAGTCTAAGGATTTATACGTTGGAAAAACAAGGAAGAAAATGGGGCTTCAACCAAAGTAATATATATTGTTTCATTCATGAAATTTAAGATCATTTTGAGTGTGAGAAAATGGTGTCATTTCATGGCCAAAATTTGAGTTCTTCTACTTACATTTGAGGGCTATAAATATTTTTTAGTTGTTGTAGTTAATGAGTGTAAGATTTTAGTTATTTGGGTTTTTCAAAAATATTTGCACTTGTATATCCAATATAACTCATATGAGTTGTGGTGAAATAGTTGAGATTTTTCTACCCTTAATTAGAATTTAGGAGCACGAGCCGTGGAATGGAAAAAATCATGTTAGGAGTGCTGCCCCTTGAAATGCGCAAATCTGAATTTAGTTGGACTTCAATGTGGATACCAAGCACCGAATGAGAAAACAATATATCCACTATAAAAATATATAACACGTTGCTAACTACAAAAATAATATACATATCCATCTTCAGTTGCAATTGTTGTTCAAAATCATCTAGTCATATCTCCATCAAATGTCTTCAAATATTATAGAGAGAATCTCTTTAGACTATTCCAACAAATCTAAACAACACTTCAAATTTCTCTCTCTCACACACACAAAAAAAGAAGACATGATTTGAAATTCAAATCCATCGTGAGCTATCTTTCTAATTTGATTATCTATACACAAATCTTACAAAATCAGTACTCTAATCAATAGTTGAGTCCCAAACATATTTACAAATCGAGATTTATTGGGAGGCAAACATTTGTATTTTTGATATATAGGAAACAAACCTTGTGTATCGTACACCTTTGAATTCTATTAGAGCTTTGAATTCGATATTGCATTACTCTAAACTGACTGAAAAGGGAAAGAACATGTATACATGAATTGCTATTGAGATGAAAGTTGAAGCAATACATGAACTAAAAATCTTCAAGTAACATTAATTGCTATTGATATTTCCGGCAACGAGATATTTCTATTGTCTTCAAGGTAGTGGGCAGTATGCTAAAAGGAAAGGAAATAAGAGAGTTACAATCACTAATATCTAAATTCTCAATCTCCTTCATTCCCTCAAGTTGGGATACAAATAGTTGAGCATCATTAAAAGCCTTAGGACAACCAATTACTCGAAAATCTTTTAAACTTGAAAGTTGGATGGGTGTCTCCAAATTGACTTCAGGGCAAGTTATAATTGAAAGTTTCTCAAGTATAGGGAACTCCCCGTTTCCTAGTACGTGCCATTGCTTCCACTCCGTCATATCTACAAATGCAAGCTCCTCAAGAGAGTTAAAAGGCTTTTTGGATGACAAACTTCCATAGAATTCTTCTGTCACCTCTGTTATTCCATGCATCCCTCTAATGCAAAGGAATTTCAAACAAGGAATTTGTCCTAGTGCTGGCAAGGAATAACAGTCCTTGCAGTTGCTAAGACTCAGTTCTACTAGCTTAAGAAATGAAAGATCAGCTAGCCAATTTGGAAATTTTGTCCCTCTATATCCGGTGATCTCGAGATTTTTTATGTTTGTGTGTGGGCGTAGCGCATCAAGTATGTCTCTTTCTGTTTGTGAATTTTCGGCACTACTACTTTCACTCCACTCCAAATATAACTTGTCAACATGATTCTTCTCCCTCATCTTTGCCTTCACAGCTTCCCTTCTATCAACCACATTTTGCAACTCTACAACTGATAGAGATCCATACAAGTTCTCTACTTCACCCAAATCTTCCATTCTCGAACCACCACGATCACCAACAAGAAACCTGGCTCCTACTAGCACTTGGAGGCTTTTCAACTTGCTCAGAAGTAGTGGCATCTTCAAGCGAGAAGTGTTGGTTATGTCGAGGTGATGTAAGTTGATCCACTTCTCCATCTGCAGCGGTAGCTCCACAAGATAATAGCAAGATGACAAGAGAAGTGTCTCCAAGTTATACAATGCACATATGGAATCTGGCAACTTCTTAATCCCTGTACAAGAAAGGTCCAAAAATCTGAGGAGCTTTAATTTGATAAACAAGTCATTTGGCAACTCCTTAATCCTGTAATGAGACAGTGATAATGCCCTTAAGGATCTTAGTCTTGGCAGTATGTTATGTTGCACCTCTTGCTTAGAGAGTAATAATTGACATCAATACATGTCGGAAGCAATGTCCTCAGCTTCTCCAATTTGTAGAGGGGTGTCAATTTCTCAAACTCACCACCATATCGCATTGAATATGATAAGTGTTGATTTTTTTCCAACATATAAGATCCTTGGCTCTCTTCCAACCTGATACAAAGTTTTGAAGATGCAATTTGGGCTAAATCATTGACAAGGTCATGCATTAAGAATAAATTCTCTATGTTCCCTTCAGAAGGATTTGGGACCCTTTCAAATAATGATCTTGACCTCAACTCGAGAAAGTATTGGTTGCCTGAATCTTCAATTATTTCATCTTCCTGATGTACGAGACCATTGGCAATCCACAGATGAATGACTTGTTCTTTCCTAAATGGATAATAGGAAAAACATCGCTTTAAATGTGCAGGAAGATCATTGTAGCTCAACATCAACACTGGTAATATGTCATTGTGTGGCAGCTCCCATATTTCACTTCTCAAAATACGTTTCCACTCTTCAACCTCTGATTTGGAGCGTAACATGCCAGCGAGCGTCTTCAGAGCTAAGGGCAGTCCTTTGCACTTAGCTGCAATTTGTTTTCCGACCTCTTCAAGTTCCGGATATCCCATAGGATCCATGTTTTCAAATGCATGTCTTTTAAATAAAGACCAAGAGGCTTCAATAGACAAATTGTCCATTCTAATTTGCTCATTTCCCATTATCAAAGCAACACTCTCTTTACGTGTTGTCACAATGATCTTACTTCCTATATCTCCTTGTACAAAAATATTTCTCAAGTCAACCCACTCATAGTAGTTGTCATTCCACACATCATCCAGAACAATAAGAAACTTCTTTCCCTTTAAGTTTTCCTTCAATTTCACTTGAAGCTGATTAAGATTGTTGTGGACATCCTTTGAGTCAATTTCACTTGAAGTAAACCTTTTGTTATTCTGAAAGCATCATATGCCTCAGAAACACAAAACCAAGCTTTCAAACCAAAATGGTCCTTCACCTTCTCATCATTGTAAACGGCTTTAGCAAGTGTTGTCCTACCCAGGCCGCCCATTCCAACAATAGGAACTACAGTCAGCTTTTTTCCACTTGCATCTTCAGATATTAAACGGTCAATCAAATCCTCTATTTCACTCTGCCTACCAAAGATATCAGAATCATCAACCAAAGAAGTTGAAGGTGTTCTAGTTTCTTGTTTAGTTGAACCAAAATGATCCTTTAAGCCAAGGACCAATTTGCTTTTCCAACACCTCCAATGTTTCAATGGTTTCTTCCAACTTATCCTTTATGTTAAGAAAGAAATCATCACTCAAGCAAAGGTTGAGGTCACTTACTTGCTGGTTGCTTGTTTCTGCAAAATTCTGATGCTGACCTTCCACCTTAAGCCTCAAAGCTTCATAATTGACTTCTTCTATCAAGTTTTCAGCAGAGTCCACAGCATCACGAAGCTCATTAAGCCAGTCACTCACAGATGGATTTGATGCTTGATTATTCTCTGCATCACTTAGCACAATCTGAAGACCACACAAAGTCATTTTCAGCTTCTTTAAGAGCCGAATGTGATGCTTATGCTTCTGAAACATGTTGAGAAGACAAATTTCTCTATCTTCAACTACTAAGATAGAGCTTTACTTTACCTGTTGAATGGTAAGAGTAATTTGCAAACAAGAATGATCAATGATTGCTCTCTCTCTCTCTTTTGCTTGTATTTAGTAAAACTGTCCTTTTTTCTCTTTTCAAAAAGTATGACTTAACTAATTGAATAATTGAGGCAATAGAGGAAGGTATCTTTTGCTTTATGTCTATTCATTACTCTTGCCTTATACACTTGGCCATAATTAGGCCTAACATATCATGAATACGTTTTAGAAATGTGAAGAATTAGAATCTGTTCCATTTTCCTTTTCTCTAAGGTATTATTTTTTCTATGTTGACATGAGCTGAGAGTCTATTGGAAACAACCTATCTACCCTACAAGTAGTGGTAAGGTCTGCATACTACTTGGTATATATTTGTTTCTATTTTTCTATGTTGAAGGTCCTATTTAGGTCCATGTACAACTCTGTCCCAATGGCTAAACTGAAAACAACGAACCACCGTTTTATTGTTCTTTCAAATTAAGAAAAGGAAAAATAAAGAGAGAAAAATCAAATAGATATCAAAATACCTTTTCTCCATGTTAGCAAAACAAATTAACAAGAAAGTGGAAAATAACAGTGCTTGGTTCCAGTAGAATTTAAAAAATGAATTATATGTAACTATATATACTTCGGTACGATATTCGGTATTTCTGTATTTTTTTATAATTATCAAATACTATGCTGAATACCAAACTTTTTAAAAATGCATACCAAATACCATGAAACTCAAACCACAGTGTTAATAATTTCAATTTCGATATGGTATTCGGTATCTATCATACCATGACATGTAGTAGGTGGATGTGAATGTGAATTAGCAAACTTATTTCATCTCCCAACAGGATTCTAAAAGGAGAAAAAGGTAGTTTTAGTTCATTTGAAATAGTGTTCTTTTTTCTTCTCCCAGCAGGATTCTAAAACTTCAGAAACTTTGAACTTAATGATGGGAGATGCTTGTAAGTATGCAGTTGTTACAGGATCACAAGGGAATTGGCTTCGAGATTGTAAGGAAGGATAAAACTGATCATTCCTCCCTTCCCAGACCCCATTTGTGTGATTACACTGGCTGTATGGTTCTTTTTCCTGCTTGATATCATTTAGTAGTTCTTTTCTATTTGATAACTTGAAAGTGTAGATCATGAGCATGATATCACATTATTTCATACATTGGAAATCATAATATCTAAGAGATAAGTCTCTAAAATTGTGATAACATTAAAAGTTGAGGTACCAAAATGGTCATTACAAAGCAAACTGATTATAAGCTGAAGTGAAATCCTAAAAACTAGTCCAGCACTGAAGCAAATGACTCAGTTTGAACTGTTCCATTTAAGACGGTTATGCATAGAGAGAAATTGCGTAATAATCTACTGTAAGAGTCGATTTTTCGTCCTTTGAGATCGAATGTTTGTATTTCAGTGTATAATACTCAGTCAAGGGAATAAATCTTGAATGTCAAGGATATCAGCTAGGACACCAGCTGCTGTGGTATCATTTCCTACTCCAGCACCTTGGATAACCAAAGGTTATTTCTCGTAACAACGGCTGTATATCTCCACCTGCAGACGAACGAATTGCAGATGTTCAATCATCATAGTCATTCTTCGACAAAAGCAAGTCATTAATCTTACTGATTGTATGACATCCTAAGTACAAGGGATACATTTTACAATTAAGGTAGAATCAAAGCATTTATAACTGCACAAAGTTTTTCAGGGCGACAACGAGATAATGCGTAAAGAGTAAAGACAAAGTAAGGCGTTAGCCTAGCCATGGGTAAAATATATTCTTTAAAATCAAAGTATGATGTTATAGATCACTACACTAAATGACATCACAAAAAGGCTTTAAACATTGACAACGCGTATGATATGGTTGAACCTCCATAGCAGTTAAAAGTGCATTCCCAACGGAAAACAAAGTAATGGAACAAGAAGAAGAGGGACCAAAGAAACAGCAAAATGGGAGGTGAAAGTGAACAATGCATACCACATTATCACTTCCTCTTTTGGAACTTCTGGAAATGAGAGATGTTAATGTCATGTACACAAAAGTGTTTTCAATAATCAATTTTTCCCCAAGCAGCAGACAGCCAGACACTTTCTTCTGTGCTATTTGTTTTCAGTGAAGCTGTTTGTAGCAGTTGATTTTGTGAAAAATTAAAGTTGATTTTATGGAGGTACCAAAAATATCTTAGATATTTTCTAGAATTTGGTAGAGTAAATTATCTTTGAAATTTATACTTAAGAAAAATCTAGATGTTCTAGATAATTAGATATTTATAGTAAAGTATAGATATATCTAGATTCTTGTTACATAGTTAGAAGATAAGGTATCTAGAATAATTTCTAGAAGCATCCCTATACAAGTATAAATAAGGGTGACATTAGGCATTTGTAATCAACCCAAGAACAACCCAAACAAAGACAATTCAAGAGTCTTCTTCCATAAACAAAGTTCTCCTTTCCAGCTTCCTCTTCTTTAGTTGAATCTTCCAATCTTAGTTAACGGTCTTGGGCTAGCAGAAGGCTTCCCGAATTATACTTTTCTTCTGCTATTCTGTACAGATTTTACTATAAACAAAGAATTGAGTGGTCTTAGAGTATCGTATATTTGATTCTTAGCCATTTTCAGTTGAGTTATATAGTTGTTCCACATGGGTTGAAATTTGAATAGAGGTTTTTCAAAGGAATTTATAAGGTTTTACGTTCTCATCACATAATATCACAACCGTCCTTTTGTAAGCTTATTCTCACACTCTTAAGTCCATATTAATTAAAGTCCATGTGAACCTCAAAATCTGGTTACACATGTGAGAGGGTGTTGAGTTATGCAGTTGTAATCTTCCAAAGGGGTTTATGTGGCATTCGGCAATCTTCATGTCACGAGCTAAGTTTTGGGTGGAGTTAAACCCCAGAGGAACACTTGCCTGACAGGAAAATGAGTAGAAATTTGGATAAATGTATGAAGATGCACTGTAAAGTAGTATATAAAAGAAGAATTCATGTGTAAGACATTTGTCTCACACATTCTCTTAGTCGCTTCTCGTGCTTCTCTGACTTCTCTCACATTCAAATTAATCCTAGACAAACTTCCTAAGCAGAAGGCCAGAAAATATTATTGTACCAGAGGAACACTTGCCTGACAACGAGTAGCAATTGCTCATAGAAAGAGCAACATATAAACAAAAAAAGTAAGACTACACTTAATTAAAAATAGACAATATCATATCTTCAACCACCACTTTCTGTTTTTGTAAGTCATATCTTCAATTCTCATATGGTGATTTTACAAACATTAATAGGGTGGTTGTAACTTATCACCTGGTTCAATGTAGCCAAGGCTTTTAGCAGCATTAACGACTGGGCTGAATGGCTTTCCATCCTCAACCTCACTCATTACATACCCCAGGGTACCTGTTAGATACCAAGATATACGACATCTTACCATCAAATGCTTCTGATGTTTATAACAAGCAAGATAACCACTAAGGATAATCAATTGCTCTTGCATATAAAAAGGTGTTTAGCTTTTTTGTCTGCCTCCTTTACC
>NC_064292.1:2649051-2711654 GCF_019186545.1 Solanum stenotomum
AAAAAAAAAATCATTTTTTAAAATATTATTGTGGAATTTTGAATTTAACAGAACTGAATTTCTTATTTGAATGATAACTTTACATTCTGATAAAAGATAAAATAAGTAATACATGAATAAGTAAATCATACATAATAAATCTCTGCATAAAATAATATATAGATTTCATCATAACTAATTCATATATTATTAATATATGCATCAGGTATCAAACAACTCCTTTAAGTTATATCATTATATAATTCCAAAACTGATCTCATCAAATAAATTAAAACATATCTTCATATAAAAAAGTGAAAGGAACAGAGTTAAATTTGGTATATATAACCAAAATGAGTTGCATATTAAGACATCTTCATGAATTAAAATCAATTTTTTCTCCTTTCTCGTTTTGTAGCATATTTTTTTCTTCTTTTATAAAAGTCACTACTCTTTAATTATTTTTCTCCTATAATATTTTTTTCTCTATAGCAAATTATTGATATTATTGTAGCATGCCTTTTTAATTAGCATGTCTTTTTAATTATTTTTTTCTATAGCAAATTACTGTAAGAATTTTTATTTTCAAGGAAGCAAAATTGAAATAGAACTTTTTTTTTTTTAAGTATTCATCAAAAAATTTATTCTGCACCTTTTTCAACACTAAGAATTTATCAAAACTTCTTTTTATATATATATATATATATATAAATATTTAAAAATCATTTGGATTAACTAAAAAAAAAAATATGGAATCACGAGTCTCTTCATTTTTTAATATTCCTATTTTCAATAAGTGAGGAAACAGAATCCTAAAACTAACGGGTAAAATAAATTTAGAATCCTAATTACCTTATATCACTATATTTAATATTTATATTTTATAAAATATATATAAAATAATGAGAAAAGAAATGAGTAGAATTATGTGTCAGTGTAAAAAGAATATCCACCGGCAGTCTCCTCATTTTTCAATTTAGCTTGAAAGGCTTTGCAAGAAAAATAAAAATTAAATGGGGAAGAATAAAGTTGACAAATGGCCATAACGCGGGGTGGGTGAAACAATAAATTGTGCTATGTAAATTTGTCTTCGTGTGACTTATAGGTCATACAGATTGATCCGTGAAAGCATATATTAATTTTTGTTTTAGAATAGGCAATCTACATCACATTCCTTGATGTACAACTTTTTTACCTTTCATACTAACGCATGATGTTTTGCACACCAAACTGTCATGGCTCGATCCTCTGTGTATTGAAGCATAATGTTTTAGTGAAAAAGTTCCTTGAAGAAGAAAGTTAGCAGTTCTAGTATATGTTTTTGGAGATAATAATAATAGGTATGTATAATACATTGTTATAGCAATAGTGTGTTAAACAGAAGTTACAAATCTCTAATATTTTAACTCAGTAGAATTATTTAGAAAAAGTTCAACAAAATAAATTTGTTAGAACTTTTATATTTTTTCAGTTTCAATTAAGTGTCACACTTTTTTTTTTGATCAGTCTTAAAAAAAATATTTCTTTCTATATTCAGTAAGTCTTTAAATTCCTATTTTCTACCTTGCAAGTTTAAGACTTAAAGGTCATTTGATACGAGATATTAGAGAAAATAATACATGTATTAGTTATATTATATACCTCATTTAATATTATTTTTATACATAAGAAACCATGACGTTAACATTACGAAATATTAGCACAACCTCAAGGCCAAACAAAGTCATCCTCAGCTTCTTTAAGATCTGAACATCATTTCTATGCTTTTTGAAACATCTTCAACACCTGCAAAGCAAAACAAAAAACCACAAAATAATTTTAAGAAATTAATTTGAGAAGATAAATGTTTTATATCTTCAATTACTAAAGGAACTTTACTTTACATGTTAATGCTAATTATGGGTCGTTTCGTAGTTGGTTTGGAAATGAATTATGCAAGTATTAAATTTTGAACAAGTAATAAAATTTTGATATCTAAGTAAGTGGTAAGTTATTCATGCATAAAACTAATATTGTGTTTAATTTACAATTTAGAAATTCATATAACTAATACATGTGTATTTTAATATGAGAAACTCTATATATTATATTATGCAGGATATAAGACAGAATAAGTAAAACATGCATAAATAATACATAGATTTCATTATAACTAATTTAAAAAAAGAAGCAAAATTGTCTTTTTTCTCTTTTCCAAAAAGTAAGACTTTTCACCCAAACAAAGACTATTCAATTAAATAATTGAAGCAAGAGGGGAAGGGTTCTTAATTAGGGGTGTAGAAAGGGGGGGGGGGGGCAAAGCAACCCCAGGCGGGGTATTCAAAATTAAAAGAGCTTAAAATGATAAATTTCTACCCAACGTATAATTATATTGTTAAAAGGAGCATACCATATTATAAATGTGTTTACTCTACCACCTTAAGAAGTTATTTTTATTTATAAAAATAGAAATTAATCTTAAAAATATTATTGCTAAATTTTGAATTTAACAGAACTGATTTGCTTGTTTGAATGATAACTTTACATTCTGGAAAATCTTGGTACATCTCATTATAGTGTATTAGTGCTAAATTTTGCCTACTAATTGCTACAAGATGATATACATTTTCTACTTTCTATTTTCTGTTGGAGATAAAGATACGTGAAGATAGCGCTAGAGAGAACATGTTCTCTACAATTGTAGGTATTTTTTGGAAATAGTAATAAGGGTTTGAAATAAGGGGAAAGGCTCAATATGTCGTCGAATTATTAAAAATGACTCATTTATGTCATTCGTATAAAAGTTTGACTCATCCATGATACTGTGGTTACAAAAATGATTCATTCGTGCCATTATTTTTTAACATAAAATATATTCTAGTTTTGTAAACCATTTGTGACACGTGGCACGTCACCTGATAAAAAAAACTCAATGTTTAATTAAATCAAAATTAAAATCAGATCCAAAGCACTTTAAAAAACAAGAGTGTGGAAGTGAAATTGATGAAATCTGAACAACTCTAGTGGAAACAGAACATATTTCACCCCGTTTTATGTATGTGTCTCTAAGGAAAGGTATTTATCCATTTTTTGTGGTTTCAAAAGGAAGTGGAAACGCATTTCTTAAGAATCAGTAGTCAATCCTATATTTTCAATAACGGCAGTTAACAATTGAATTCGATATCAACAATTAATACCAACGACATTTTCTATCTTTATCGCGACTTTGTATTCTTAAAAAAGAAAATATCCATGTCATTGGACGTTTCTCCTTTTCAACGTTAGATCAAATATATGCATAAACTTGGGTCAGAAAATTAATTCAGTTGAATCAGAATTAGGCAACAACTACTTAGCAAACACTTCATAAAGGCATATTATGATTTCTTATCTTCTATAGAGGCGAGACATGCATTGTAACTCAATCAGAAGACGTGTAAAACAAAAGATAGAAGAAGATTAACAGAAAAACTAAAGATTTGGATCAACAGATGCCAATCGTATGTTAAACAACTTTCGAACAATGAAAACGATATTTTCAGAAGCAATTTCCCATTTTAAGTATCTGAATACCGGTAGAAAATTGATATACTCAACATCATTACGATGAAAAGTGGGGCAAAACCAATTTAAGCACTGCAGTAAGAAAGGGAGAAGAAAAATACTTGTACCTTTAGACCTTTCTCGCACGTAAACTCCTTCCCATCAGGTGAAGCAGGAATCGAAAACTTGGGTTGAAATGGGTGTTGGGTTGAATTCTTCTACTCTGTTGATGCCTTTTGTGTCTTTTATGTCATCAGAATTGAAGGCGTGAAGCTCAAAATGGGTTCCAGAGAATATTGAAACTGTCAATTTCTCTGTTTCGCTGATTGATGACTGATGAGGGTGCCAATGAAGGAAATCTATTTCTCTGATTTATGAGAGTGCAAAGTATTACTACAAAATAAGCATCTAAGTAACTGAAACACGAGTAAATCATTATTTTGTTATCTAACCTTGAATTCATCCTGAGCAGGATATACTTTCTTGCCTTTCCGCCAGCTCTGAGTGTCACTCGAGGTTGAGTAATGGACATAATTTGAAGGAAACTTTCTAATCTACAAAATTCTCTGAATATCAAAACCAGAAAAACTAATGTAACATTCTGGATCATTGAATATCAAAAAAAAAAACTGATGTAATATAATGGAAGTAGATATTCAAAGTCGTTTTCAATATCTTGAAATTTGAAGCTTGATGTAACTCTTATCAAGGTGTTGGCTACCTGATTGAGAAAGTGAGATTGCTTTTCTTGGACCCTTTAACTATGAATTGCTATTGTGATGAATCTCCAAAGGTGATAACATCCTGTTAACATGAGTAACTTTTCCTGGATCCTTTATCTAGATTTCTTTAACAAATATAAAGACTTCATCCTGATCTAAAGATATTTCCTCGACTTCACAGAAGCAATAAATGGTACACACTGGTCAAAAAGAATTGGGATAATACATATATTTGACCTTAAACTTGGCTTCAAATTTTAACTTTGACCTCCAACTTTCATAGTGCACAAACAAGCACTTTAACTATCCAACCTTTTAATAAATAAACACGCGATTTTTGGAGCGAAGAGCGTGAAGTGCACATGCTGCCACGTGTATTATTGAGCCACTCAATGGCTGCCAACTAATTAAACACTTTACACGTCCATTTTAGAACTAAAAAAAAAAAAAAAATTAATTAAGGGTAGAGTTGTCATTTCAGCATTTTTTTCACTGTTTGTGGCTCAAAAATTATTTCTCACTCGCGCAAAATGCGTGCACATCACGCGTTTTGTTAGGTAAGACACGCGTGTTTATTTATTAAAAGGTTGGATAGTTAAAGTGTCTATTTGTGCACTTTGAAAGTTGGAGGTCAAAGTTAAAATTTGAAGCCAAGTTTAAGGTCCAATATATGTATTATGCCAAAAGAATTAACAAACAAGCAAAGAGAATTAACAAACAATCAAAATATACTAAGGAAATAGAATAACTTACATCTATAGGAGCACCACTCGTTTTAATCATTACAAGTTTTCCAATTTATGATTTGAGCAGCAATAGACGTTCCACACTGCTCAACAAGATTTCAAAAAAATAAAAGAATTGACAAAAAAGCAAAGGGAAGTAAACAAAAATAGAATGCTTCTGAGGAAAAAGAAAAACTTACATTAAAGGCATTCCTTATCGACCAGTATGGTGGGGATATGAGCAATTTCTGGCCAGTATTCCCCCTTGTCAAATTCTAGTAGTGGTGTGAGCAATGGACAGTTGTGAATATATAGTTTAGAGAAGGAAGAGGGCATCCGTTTTACTGGAAGAGATTGGAGATTAGGGCAATGGAAGATATCCAGCTGAGAGAGGGAGGAGGGCAGTGCTGATTCGGAAATTAATTGGAGATTAGGGAAATTCACGATTCGTAGACTTTGAAGCGAAGTGAGGTGCGAAAAGGAGGAAAACTGGCCTTGTTCCAGCATTGACTGAACTTGAGGTAAATTGCCCTCAATTAATAGATATTGAAGAGAGGTGAGGCTTTTGAGATGTTGGCTGCTTAATGTTTTCAGATTGGATACATCAAGACTTTGAATAGAGGAAGGCAACTCCCAATGTTCAATCTCTTCGTCACTGCCATCATGTTCTATCCCTAATTCTGTGAGACAGGGGAGTCTCTGTAAATGCCACTCCTTTCGGCCATTCACCAGTTTCGTGCAATTGTTGATCTTAAGGACTTGTAAATTGAAGGGCAATCCTCCTTCAGGAAAGGACTCTATTTATGGACAATTCTCAAGATTCATATACTTAAGAGATGGAAGGAGTTCCTGCATACGTTCTGGCAGCCACTTCAGCTTATTACAGTCACGAATATACAAACACGTCATCTGGGTCCCCCCACATGCCACCGAAAGTATTTCAATATTCTCACAATTTTGAATAGTGAGAGTTTCAGTGGCAGTAGGAATCAAAAACCTAGTAAGGTTGTGGCAACGCCCTACACTCAAATAGCGTGCTGTTGGGAGCAACTCAGGTGATATATCATCTATACAATCACATTCATCCAGTGTCAATTCCTCCAGAAACATACTCATCTCACCAACTGGCGCTTCCAATTTCAATTTCCGGCAACCAGATATGTCTATTCTCTTCAAGGTAGTGGGCAGTATGCTCAAAGGAAATGAGGTAACAGAGTTACAATCACTAATAGATAATACCTCAATCTGCTTCATTCCCTCAAGTTGGGATCTAAACAGTTCAGCATCATCAAAAACAACTCCAACCTTACGACAACCAACAACTTCAAAACTTATTAAACTTGAAAGTTGGATGGGTGTCTCCAAACTGAGTTCAGGGCAATTTATAATGAAAAGCTTCTGAAGTGTAGGAAACTCTCCACTTCCTAGTAAGTGCCATTGCTTCCACTCCGGCATATCTTCAAATCTAAGTTCCTCAAGACAGTTAAAAGGCTTTTTAGAGGATAAACTGCCATAGAATTCTTCCGTCACCTCTGTTATTCCATGCATCCCTCTAATGGAAAGGAATTTCAAACAAGGGAGTTGTCCTAGTGCTGGCAAGGAATAACAGTTCTTGCAGTTATCAATAGACAACTGTACTAGCTTAAGAAACAAAGGATCAGCTAGCCAATTGGGAAAGTTTGTCCCTCCATATCCAGTGATTTCGACTTCTTTTATGTTTTTATGTGGGCGTAGCTCATCAAGTATGTCTCTTTCTGTTTGTGAATTGTCAGCACTAATACTTTCAGTCCACGCCAAAGATAACTTCTCAACATGAGTCTTCTCCCTCATCTTTGCCTTCACAGCTTCCCTTCTATCAACCACATTTTCCAACTCTACAACTGATACAGATCCATACAAGTTATGTACTTCACCCAAATCTTCCATTCTCGAACCACCGCGACCACCTACAAGAAACTTGGCTCCCACTAGCACATGGAGACTTTTCAACCTGCTCAGATGTAGCGGCATCTTCAAGCGACAAGTGTTGCTTATGTCAAGATGACGCAAGTTAATCAACTTCTCCATCTGCAGCGGTAGCTCCTCAAGATCAGCGCAAGATGACAGGAGAAGTGTCTCTAAGTTATACAACACACAAATGGAGTCTGGCAACCTTTTAATCTTTGTCTGAGAAATATCCAAAAATCACAGGAGCTTTAATTTTATAAACAACTCATTTGGCAACTCAACAATCTCATAGCATGACAACGATAATGCCCTTAAGGATGTTAGTCTTGGCAATACGTTATGCAGCACCCTCTTGCTTAGATCAATATGGTACCAATGGAGCTGGATATTGATTGGAAGTAATGTCCTCAGCTGCTCTGATTGAAAGAATGATTTCAATTTCTCAAACTCACCATCTTGTCCTATTGAATAGGATATGTGCCGACATTGTTCCAACATATGCGATCCTTTGTTCTCTTCCAACCTTATACAAAGATTTGAAGATGCAATTTGGGCCAAATCATTGAAAAGGCATGCATTATGAATTTCTCTACGTCTCTTTCAGAAGACTCCAAGACCATTTCGAACAGTGATCTTGATCTCAACTCGAGAAAGTATTGGTTACCTGAATGAAACTGTTGTACCAGATCATTAGCAATCCACAGGTGAATAACTTGGTCTTTGCAAAATTGATAATCTTTGGGATATATTGCACAATAAGCAAAATATTGCTTCAAATGTGAAGGAAGATCATTGTAGCTCAACATCAACGCTGGTAATATACCATTCAAACAACTTGGCAGCTCCCTATTTCACTTCTTAAAATGTCTCTCCACTCATCCACCTCTGATTTGCAGCGTAAAACACCAGCAAGTGCCTTTAGAGCTAAAGGCAACCCTTTGCACTTGTCTGCAATTTGTTTTCCGATCTCTTCAAGTTCTGGATGTTCTTTAGGATCCCTGTTTTCTAGTGAATGTCGTTTGAATAGATCCCAAGAGGCTTCATCAGACAGAGTCCCCACATTGATTGCCTCACTACCCATCATCAAGGCAACACTCTCTTTACGTGTCGTCACAATGATCTTACTTCCTATATCTCCTTGTACAAAAACATTTCTCAAGTCATCCCACTCAGGATAGTTATCATTCCACACGTCATCAAGGACAACAAGAAACTTCTTCCCCTTTAAGCTTTCCTTCAATTTAACTTGTAGTTGATTAAGATTGTCATCAGCCTTCAAGTCAAATGAGCCAATTTCTTGAAGTAAACCTTTTGTTATTCTGAAAGCATCATATGCCTCAGAAACACAAAACCAAGCTTTCAAAACAAAAGGTTTCTGCACTCTCTCATCATTGTAAACCGCTTTAGCAAGTGATGTCTTACCCAGGCCGCCCATTCCAACAATAGGAACTACAGTCAGCTTTTTTCCACTTGCATCTTCAGATAATAAACGGTCTATCAGTTCCTCTATATCATTCTGCCTTCCAAAGATATCAGAATCATCAACCAAAGAAGTTGAAGGTGTTCTAGTTTCTTGTTTAGTCGAACCAAAATGCTCCTTTAAGCCAAGGTGGCCAATTTGCTTTTCCAACACCTCCGATGTTTCAATGATTTCTTCCAACTTATCCTTTATGATAAGAAAGAAATCATCACCCACGCACAGGTTGCAAATCCTCCGATGTTTCAATAGTGTTTCTGCAAGATTTTGATGTTGTCCTTCCACCTTAAGCCTCAAAGCTTCATAATTGACTTCTTCTATTAAGTTTTCAGCAGAGTCGACAGCATCTCGAAGCTCATTAAGCCAGTCGCTCACAGATGGATTTGATGCTTTCTTATTCTCTGCATCACTTAGCACAATCTGAAGACCACGCAAAGTCATTTTCAGCTTTTTTAAGAGCTGAACATGATCCTTATGCTTCCGAAACATGTTGAGCAGATCACCGTGAGGAGCAAGCCTATCAAAGAGAACATTCAAAGCTGAAGAGAGAAATGCACCACCAACTACCTCCATTTCTGAAATCTGCAAAGCAAAACAAGGGAACACAAAATGATTTTAAGAAGATAAATGTTTCAAACTTCAATTACTAACAACTTTGAATGCTAAGAGCTAAGAGTGATATGTGATCAAGAATGATTTCTCTCTCTCTCTCTCTCTTGCTTGTAATTGGTACAACTATGTTTTATCCACAGTCTGCAGCTCACAGCCATAGAAAAAAAAAAGAGTAGCAAAAAAATTGTGGAGTCTGCCAATCTGGTTTCTTGTCTGTTCATTACTTTTGCAATTCAATAATTGAAGCAAGAGGAAGGGGGTGGGGCACTCCAAAGAATGTTGTGGTGTTCTATCATAAGGTTTTCTAAAGAAATATCATATAAAATGGAACAATTTTTGTTTTGAAATTTTAATCTATGTGTGTTGATAATTTACAGTTTGCTTATGGAGTGTAAATGAATTATAAATATAATACAAAGCTAAATCGATTCTTCAAAAAATATAACACATTAGGAAAAATGCCTTCATAGTAAAAGTTACCTATGTTGCTTGGATTCTTTAAAAACATCTTTGGGTATGTATCTGATCCTCCAAAAGGTTTGCATTTTTTTAAGATCCAGCACAGGTCCGGTTAACCTTTGAAGGGTCTTAGCAACATAGGTGACAACATTCGAAAAATTTACTACTTCCTCCGTCTCATTTTATATGAGGTACTTTGACTCGGCACGGAGGTTAAGAAAGAAAGGAAGACTTTTAAAACTTGTGGTCCAAAATGAATGATAGAAATTTGTGTGACTGTAAATCATTTCATTAAGGGTAAAATAGACATTTTATAATTAAATTGTTACTTAATATAGAAATGTGTCATTCTTTTTGGGACTGACTAAAAAGGAAAGTGTGTCACATAAATTGGGACAGAGGGAGTATAATGCACTATTTATGTTTTGTTAGAAGCTGATAGATTAGATTGTAAATATACCTTTCATTGTCTAAAGAAGATGTAAAATCCGGCAATATGAAATAATTGAAGAGGCTTAGAATTGGAAATTTTCATTTTTGGAAAGAATTTAAAGTTTTGGAAATTTTGGCTAAGTATGGAAAATGTGAAATTTTGGCCAACTTTGAACAGCCATAAATTCTAGCTCAGGATGAGTTAGGTGGAATTCCAGTTATGGTTGCAAAGTTCGTGGAATGACCTTTCCAACGCCACCGAGTTTGCTGGATTCCAAGTTCGTATGAGGGAGTTATGACCTTTGAAAGTTGGGCAGTTGACAAGGAAATCCGTCCGGGAATCATTAAGGGCATTTTAGTCTTTTCCCTAGCCAATTCTTTTGAGCTCATATTGTTGTATTAGGATGATCTTTGGATCATTTTTTTGTCCCATTTTTTGAAAGAGAAAGAGTTAGGGTTCTTGAGATTGAAGAAGAGAAGAAGGAGAAGAAGAAGAAGGAGAAGAAGAAGAAGAGAAGAAAGAGGAGATTTGTCAAGACCATTGTGGGGGTGATCCCTATCAAGGTATGTGAGTTTTTTTTGTGTGGGTTGCTCCTTTCCGTCACACACACCAAGTTTATTCTATGCTTTGAGAAAAGATTGGGAATTGTTGTTGAAGTGTCGAAGTTGTTAGTTGTTGTTGATATTGTTGTTGAGGTTGTTGAAGTTATTGTTCGTTGTGAGGCTTGATTGGGTTGTGCATTAAGTTGAAACCTATTGTATGTTGAGGGGATTATGATTCTAAGAGCTATGACCCTTTAAAGGTTGATCCACCATCGATTTGCAGAAATTTCTGGGCTGTCGATCCCCATCTACGGGACTGACCTACGGACCGTAGATCGATCGACGGTCTGTACTGGTCAACCGTCAATCGGAACAGAAGTTGGTTTTTGGGGCATCGATCTACGGTCACGACCTACGGTCCGTGGCCTGACCTACGGACCGTAAGTCAGGACCGTAGGTCAACACTTAGTCATTTTCTTAAACGAATTCTGGGAAAAATCTCTGACGCAATCTACGGACCTGCAGTACGGACCGTAAGTCCATCTACGGTCCGTCGATGGCGTCCGTAAGTCCCATCTGTGTCACCAGAAATCTGAAGTCTCAGCCAAGTTTCCCCTTTTCTTTTCTCACTTTCTCATGCATGTTCCAAAGTAATTCACCTATGTTTTATAGTTGTTTTCGACGTTCCAAAGTGCGTCTAAGCGTTCAAGAATCCTTCCATAACATGTGATCGAACACCTTGAATTCATAATTCCGATTCAAGGAAAGATAGTTCCAAGTCAAGTGAAGTTTCAAGTCGAGTAAGAGTCTCAGTTTCAAGCTAAGTCGTGAGTTTAAAGTTGAGTTCTCTTTTTTTTTTTTTAAAAAAAAGAAGCTATTAGGGAACTAAGTATTCCCAAAGGAGGTTTTAAATGCTATTATATTTGAATAAGAAGGGAATCATGTTTTCTTTCCCCAAAGGAGCCTTTGGGCTAAAGTTTTGAGTAATTATCTCAATCAAAGAGAGAAGTTATTTTAAAAGCATGAGCCAAAGTATTTTTGGGAGTAGTATTGAGCACCGAATTGGGGACACGAGTTCATATTAACTCAACTCTCCATAAGAACCATGCGCCAACATGGGACTTGTCGTATCATTCTTTTAAGATGATCACGTAAGATTAGGCTAGTGGATCCACTAAGCAAAAGTAAGGTCCTATATCGATGGCAAGGTATAGGATGGTCCTTTGGCAACGTGAGGTAAAACGTTGTATCATCACTAAGGCTCGTAGTGGTGGTTGTCGGTTAAAGAACCTCCCACAAAGCTGTACTATGTTTATAAAAGAAAAGTCGAGTTTGTTATCATTTTATCCTTAACGATCTGAGTTGTTTACATTCTTTTACAAGCTTTATATGTATGGCTTGTGTCTCATTGCTTTACTTTGAGTCCAGTTATTTATATGAGTTGTTCAGAGTCAAGGTAAGTGATCTCTTGTTCTCCTTTCAAGCTTAAGTTGGGGTTCAGCTTTTCCAGCTCACATATTCGTACATTCCATGTACTGATGCCAGTTGGCCTGCATCGTCTTATGATGCAGATACAGGTACCCCGGATCAGCATCCTGCACGTCGTTGATCCAGCCGAGCACTCCAGAGTTTGTGGTGAGCCTCCTTGCATTCCGGAGGACTCAATTATTTTGTGTACTTAGTTTTGTTCTATTAGGATGTTGCGGGGTCTGTCCCCACATCCATCTCAGGATATTAGAGGCTTCGATAGACAGTTAGTCAGTCAGTCAGTCAGTCAGTTTTGAGTCTCTCATCCATGTATGCGTATATATATATGTAAATATTCTATTTTGAGACTCGAGTTGCCCTTTGGGCCATACTTTTATTAGTTAAGATGTTTATATCTTTGCATGGCATTGAGTTATTCTGTTGAGTTAAGTTTCCGCTGAGTTAAGAAAGCCGGGCCAAGGGTTCGCCTGGGGCCAGCAATGGTCTCCAGGTGCCGGTCCCGCCCAGGGTGTAGGCTCGGGGCGTGACAGAAAATATCTCTCCTATGTGCACTCAACTAATAGTTGTTACCTCATAAAGTCACTTTCTTTGTCCAAAGAAAAAAGTATTTCAATTATTTTTTATAAATATCAAATACCATACCGAATACCAAACTTGAAAAGCGTAATAACTAAGAGATAAGTCTCTAAAATTGTGATGACATAAAAAGTTGAGGTAACAAAATGGTCATTACAAAGCAAACTGATTATAAGCTGAAGTGAAATCCTAAAAACTAATCCAGCACCGAGGCAAATGACTCTGTTCCATTTGAGTCGTTATTCACAAGAGAAATTGCATAATAATATACTGTAAACTGAAGAGGCACTCTTGTGTATCGAGAAAATTCTCAAAAAATGAATATGTTTTCTGAGCCTGATTTTAATCTCCAATCTGAAAGCAGATGGACAAGAAGAGTCGATTTTTCGTCCTTTGAGGATCAGATGTTTGTATCTCAGTGTATAATACTCAGTTAAGGGAATAAATCTTGAATGTCAAGGATATCAGCTAGGACACCAGCTGATGTGGTATCATTTCCTGCTCCAGCACCTTGGATAACCAAAGGTTGTTTCTCATAACAACGGCTGTGTATCTCCACCTGCAGACAAATGAATTGCAGACGTTCAATCATCATAGTCATTCTTCGACAAAAGCAAATCATTCATGTTACTATTTTATAACCTCATAAGTGCAAGGGAAACATTTTACGATTAAGGGAGAATCGAAGACCTTAACTACATAAAGTTTTGCAGGGTGACGCCAGATGATGCGTAAAGAGTAAAGACAAAGTAAGGCGTTCGCCTAGGCATAGGTAAGGGTGTACAACAGATGTATTCATATTCTAAGAGATGAAAATTAAGTGATATCTACATCTTCTAAGTGAGAAAAATAAGCAATTCTTTGAAATCACAGCATGATGTTTTACATCACTGCACTAAATGACATCACAAAAAGGCATTAAACAATTAAAAATGTTTTACCTTGATAATCTAATAACGATGCGTATGATATGGTTGAACCTCCATAGCAATTAAAAGAAAATTCCCAACGGAAAACAAAGTAAGGGAACAAGAAGAAGAGGGACCAAAGAAACAGCAAAATGGGAGGTGAAAGTGAACAATGCATACCACATTATCACTTCCTCTTAATCTTCCCAATGCAGAATCTTTTGGAACTTCTTGGATGCCAACTTCACATCTGAAAATGTGAGATGTTCATGTCATGTACACAAAAGTGTTTTCAATAATCAATTTTTCTCCATCTATGTCATTACAAATTTATACTTCTAACTCGCTCTTTAATTGGTCGCGGACAAGAGGTGAACAGCTGACCAGATGACTAACATAAAACAGATGAACTTACAACTGGTTTGCAGATAGCTCTCAAACTTATATGTCCAAGTGGGTGAATGCTGTCATAATTTTCTAAAGCATTTGTTAAAAGGAATTGAGACTTTCTTCTAAGATAAACTTGTCTTAATTAGTAGTAATTGTTATGCTCATCACTCATCAGTACTTTAACTTGACATAACACTCCCATCAGTGAGCAAGCTTTGCTTTAAGCGTCTAGAGGCATAGTGACTTGCAAAGCGTGAAAAGAATAAAAGATCGAGTTGCCATTATCCATTGAGCAAACTAAAAATGAAATGAAAGAATTACCTCGCATCATCAATCAAGCAAACATAACGCAGAACATTCCCATTTGCAGAAGCTTGTTTAATCCTATTCTTCAATTTTCTGATCAAGTAAGGGAAGGCCAAAATCACTAGAAAGTCTTCCAGAGGCATCACATCTGGTCCCATTTCTTCAGGATACAAGCTTTCAATCTGAAAAGGGAATTGCAAATGCATCAAGGTTTCTGAAGCTAATTGAATTAGTAAAAAAACAAAGAGACATGGTGGCATGTATCTTAACCTTCATATTATCTAGGTTTAAACGTCGTCCAAGGATCTGAGCAAGAATGAGAGCCTGTTATGAAGACATCAAAACAAAATATTGTTATGAGGGATGTTCAACTTCTCAAAATTTACAGAACCAAAATGAACTATGAATGTTTCATGAAAGGTACCAATAAACCAAGATTTAACTATATCAAGTTGGATAAGATATGCTTCCCCATCACCATCAGCGAAAATGATTCTGCATAGATCACAACTTTTCTACTCCCCAAATACATCATCATCCCAAGTACAAAATAGAAACTAATACCTCAGACAAAATTCTCAATGGTTATCCATATCAAAATTAATACCACCAAAATTTTCTCTCTTTATCGTGACTTTGTATTCTTAAAAAAGAAAATACCCATATCATTCTACATTTTTCCTTTTCAACGTTAGACCAAACATATGCATAAACCTGGGTCAGAAATTAATTCAGTGAGTCTGAAGTAGTCGACATCAACTTAGCAAACACTTCAGAAAGACATTTGACAATTTATCATCTTCTATAGAATCAAGGCATGTGTTATAACCCAATCAGAAGACATGTAAAACTAAAAATAGAAGAAGATCAGCAGAAAAATAAATATTTGAATCAACAGATGCCAATCATATGTTAAACAACTTTCGAACAATGAAAACAATATTTTCAAAGCAATTTCCCACTTTAAGTGTCTGAATACCAGTAGAAAACCGATATACTCCGACATCTTTGAGATACAAGGTGGGGCAAAACCAATATAAGCGTCGTGGTGAGGAAGAAAGAAGAAAAAATATTTGTACCTTTGTTGAGATGGATGTGTGGGCACACTAGGAGTGACAGGATTAGGAATGAGGTTATCCGGGAGAAAGTGGGAGTGGCCTCTGTGGTGGACAAGTTGAGGGAAGCGAGACTGAGATGGTTTGGACATGTGAAGAGACGGAGCGCAGACGCCCCAGTGAGGAGGTGCGAGGTAATGGTGGTAGAGGGTACGCGGAGGGGTAGAGGTAGGCCCAAGAAGTATTGGGAGGAGGTGATTAGACAAGACTTGGCTATGCTTCACATTACCGAGGACATGACTCTAGATAGGAAGGAGTGGAGGTCGCGTATTAAGGTTGTAGGTTAGTAGGGCTAGCGTGTTGTCTTCCCTTGCAAGGGTATGGGTTGTTAGCGTTTGGAGTAGACCTAGCCTTATGATGTTTACTGCGTTTCACGCATCGCATTACTTTCTTGTTGTTACTGTCTCATTTGTTGATTATACGCTATCATTTGTATTGGCTGTTATGTTTTATATATATCTCTCCTGTCACTTAGATTTGTTGTTCTTGAGCTGAGGGTCTCCCGGAAACAGCCTCTCTACCTCCACGAGGTAGTGGCAAGGTCTGCGTACAATTTACCCTCCCCAGACCCCACCTAGTGGGATCTCACTGGGCATGTTGTTGTTGTTGTTGTTGTAACTTTCTTACATCTATCGGAGCCCCACTTGTTTTAATCATTAAAGGTTCTCCCAATCAACATTTATGGTTTGAGCAATAGACACTCCACACTGCTCAACAAGGTTTAAAAATGGAATAGAATTAACTAAAAAGTAAAGTGAAGTAAACAAAAAATAAAAAACTTCTGAGGGAAAAGAATAACTTACATCTGTTGGAGAGTCATTTGTTTTAATCATCACATGCATTTCCCATTGTTAAATATGATGGGAATTTGAGCAATACTTGGCCAGTATTCCCCCTTGTTAAATTCTAGTAGTGGTTTGAGCAATGGGCAGTTGTAAATTGCTAGTTTAGAGAGGGAAGAGGGCATCCCTTTTACTGGAAGGGATTGGAGATTAGGGCAATCCTTGATGATCAGTTGAGAGAGGGAGGAGGGCAGTGCTGATTCAGAAAGTGATTGGAGATTAGGGCAGTTCCTGATTCTTAGACTATGAAGCGAAGTGATGTGCCAAAGACCTAGTGAATGGAGCTCATGATGGCCCTGTAAATATAGCTCAGAAAGAGAGGAGGGAAGCTGCCCTTCTTCCATCATTGACTGAAACTGAGGTAAATTACCCAGAATATGTAGATATTGAAGAGAGGTGAGGCTTTTGAGATGTTGGCTGCTTAATGTTTTCAGATTATATACCTTGAGTGTTTGAATAGAGGAAGGCAACTCACAACTATCACCACCAACAATCTCTTCGTCACTGCCATCATGTGAGATGGTTAACTCTGTGAGACAGGGGAGTCTCTGTAAATGCCACTCCTTTCGGCCATTCACCAGTTTCGTGCAATTGTCGATCTCAAGGACTTGTAAATTGAAGGGCAATCCTCCTTCAGGAAAGGACTCTATTTCTGGACAACCCCCAAGTTGCAGTTTCTTAAGAGATGGAAGGAGTTCCTGCATACGTTCTGGCAGCCACTTCAGCTTCTTGCAGTCACTAATATTCAAATACGTCATCTGGGTCCCCCCACATGCCACCGAAAGTATTTCAACATTCTCACAATTCCAAATAAAGAGACTTTCAGTGGCAGTTGGAATCAAAAACCTAGTAAGGTTGTGGCAATCCGATACAATCAATTTGCGTGCTCTTGGGAGCAACTCAGGTGATATATCATCTATACAATCACATTCTTGCAATCTCAAATCCTCCAGAAACATACTCATCTCACCAACTGGCGGATCCAATTTCAATTTCTTGCAACCAGATATCTCTATTCTCTTCAAGGTAGTGGGCAGTATGCTAAAAGGAAAGGAGGTAACAGAGTTACAATCACGAATATATAATTCTTCAATCTGCTTCATCCCCTCATCAAAAACAACTCCAACCTTAGGACAACCAATAATTTCAAACCTCTTTAAACATAAAAGTAAAATGGGTTTCTCCAAACTGAGTTCAGGGCAATTTTTAATTTTAAGCTTCTCAAGTGTAGGGAACTCTCCATTTCCTAGTACGTGCCATTGCTTCCACTCCGACATATCTTTAAATTCAAGCTTCTCAAGACAGTTAAAAGGCTTTTTGGAGGACAAACTGCCATAGAATTCTTCCGTCACCTCTGTTATTCCATGCATCCCTCTAATAGAAAGGAATTTTAAACAAGGGAGTTGTCCTAGTGCTGGCAAAGAATAACAGTTCTTGCAGTTATCAATAGACAACTGTACTAGCTTAAGAAACAAAGGATCAGCTAGCCAATTGGGAAATTTAGTTCCTCTATATCCAGTGATTTTGACTTCTTTTATGTTTGTATGTGGGCGTAGCTCATCAAGTATGTCTCTTTCTGTTTGTGAATTGTCGGCACTACTACTTTCACTCCACTCCAAAGACAACTGCTCAACATGATTCTTCTCCCTCATCTTTGCCTTCACAGCTTCCCTTCTATCAACCACATTTTGCAGCTCTACAACTGATAGAGATCCATACAATTTCTGTGCTTCACCCAAATCTTCCATTCTCCAACCACTTAGAAGAAACTTGGCTCCCACTAACACTTGGAGGCTTTTCAACTTGCTCAGATGTAGCGGCATCTTCAAGAGACGAGTGTTGCTTATGTCAAGATGACGCAAGTTAATCAACTTCTCCATCTGCAGCGGTAGCTCCTCAAGATAATCACAAGATGACAGGAGAAGTGTCTCTAAGTTATACAACACACAAATGGAATCTGGCAACTTTTTAATCCCTTTACAAGAAAGGTCCAAAAATCTGAGGAGCTTTAATTTGATAAACAAGTCATTTGGCAACTCCTTAATCCTATAACCTGACAATGATAATGCCCTTAAGGATCTTAGTCTTGGCAGTATGTTATGCAGCACCCTCTTGCTTATTAAATATGAGTAATGGACCCGCATATTGATTGGAAGTAATGTCCTCAGCTGCTCTGATTTAAAGAGTGATTTCAATTTCTCAAAGTCACCATCATTTCCAATATAATAGGACATGTGCCGACATTGTTCCAACATATGCGATCCTTTGTTCTCTTCTAACCTTATACAAAGATTTGAAGATGCAATTTGGGCCAAATCACTGACAAGGTCATGCATTAAGAATCCCTCCGGTTTCCATTCAGACTCTGGGACCCTTTCGAACAATGATCTTGATCTCAACTCAAGAAAGTATTGGTTACCTGAATGCAACTGCTGTACAAGACCATTAGCAATCCACAGGTGAATAACTTGGTCTTTGCAAAAGAGATAATCTTTGGGATATATTGCACAATAAGCAAAACATTGCTTCAAATGTGCAGGAAGATCATTGTAGCTCAACATCAGCGCTGGTAATATACCATTCGAACAATGGACAGCTCCCATATTTCACTTCTTAAAATGTCTCTCCACTCAACCACCTCTGATTTGCCGCGTAAAATACCAGCAAGTGCTTTTAGAGCTAAAGGCAACCCTTTACACTTGTCTGCAATTTGTTTTCCAACCTCTTCAAATTTTGGATGTTCCTCAGGATCCCTATTTTCTAGTGAATGTCGTTTGAATAGAGCCCAAGAGTCTTCACTAGACAGAATTCCCATGTAGATTGCTCCACTACCCATCATCAAGGCAACACTATCTTTACGTGTCGTCACAATGATCTTACTTCCTATATCTCCTTGTAAAAAAAGATTTCTCAAGTCATCCCACTCAGGATAGTTATCATTCCACATGTCATCAAGGACAACAAGAAACCTTTTTCCATTCAGCTTTTCCTTCAATTTGACTAGTAGCTGATTAAGATTGTCATCAACCTTCAAGTCAGTTGAGCCAGTTTCTTGAAGTAACCCTTTTGTTATTCTGAAAGCATCATATGCCTCAGAAACACAAAACCAAGCTTTCAAACCAAAATGTTTCTTCACTCTCTCATCATTGTAAACCGCTTTAGCAAGTGTTGTCTTACCCAGGCCGCCCATTCCAACAATAGGAACTACAGCCAGATTTTTTCCCTTTGTATCCATAGACAACAAACGGCCAATCAAATTCTCTATTTCATTCTGCCTTCCAAAGATACCAGCATCATCAACCAAAGAAGTTGAAGGTGTTCTAGTTTCTTGTTTAGTCGAAACAAAATGCTCCTTTAAGCCAAGGCGACCAATTTGCTTTTCCAACACCTCCAATGTTTCAATGGTTTCTTCCAACTTATCCTTTATGTTACGAAAAAAATCATCACTCAAGCACAGGTTGAGGTCACTTACTTGCTGGTCGCTTGTTTCTGCAAGATTTTGATGTTGACCTTCCACCTTAAGCCTCAAAGATTCATAATTAACTTCTTCTATTAAGTTTTCAGCAGAGTCGACAGCATCTCGAAGCTCATTAAGCCAGTCGCTCACAGATGGATTTGATGCTTTCTTATTCTCTGCATCACTTAGCACAATCTGAAGACCACGCAAAGTCATTTTCAGCTTCTTTAAGAGCTGAACATGATCCTTATGCTTCCGAAACATGTTGAGGAGATCACCGTGAGGAGCAAGCCTATCAAAGAGAACATTCAAAGCTGAAGAGAGAAATGCACCACCAACAGCTAACCCAATCTCCATTTCTGAAATCTGCAAATCAAAACAAGGAGAACACAAAATGATTATTTAAGAATTTTGACAAAATATATCTTCAAATAGTGTCTGCAAAGAACTTTATTTTACCTGCTGAATGCTAAGAGTAATTTGCAAACAAGAAATGACCTGTGATTTCTCTCAAAACTCTCTCTCTTTTGCTAGTGCTCTTACTTGTAATTGTTACAACTGTGTTTGCAATCTGGTTTTTCATTACTTTTCCAAAAATTTTAATGATAATTTTTTTTTCTCCATATACTAAAGTTAAAATCATTTATTTAAGTATTTATATATATAATAGATATTAAATTTCTTTAATTTACCTTCTTAACGGGTATTTATTTATGTTTTAATTTTTTTAAGTGAAAATTCTAATTTCATCATTAATGAAAAAATTAAAACTTTCATATATTGCTTGTTGCAAAATTATCACGATTCACGATTCACGATCCAATCCTTTATTGCTTTGTTTTGGAAAAATAATACAGCAAAAGGAGTACGTCATTTTGAAATGACGAGCTTTCTCTAGATCTGATTGGTAGTAGGTAAGATTCAAATAATTTGAGCTTAGAATATTTTATAGTTTTTATTGAAATTTGTACTAACTTTGAGGTGTAAAAATTAGCATTTAAAGCTTGTGACAGTCCCTTAATTATTTTACTTAAAAATATTCCCTCCGTTTATTTTATTTATCCAAATTTAACTTGGTATACTCGTTAAAAACAAATATGAATAACAAAAAAATACTTTGTTATTTTAATTCAATAGGCGGATTCATTACTTGTAAATCTATAACAATCCAATAAATTGTGTAGTAATATGGTACTATTCCATCTAAAAATTTAAATTATCAGAAAGATATACTTATTTATTAATTTCATATTTAAAATACATCTCCACTTGTACAATATATATATATATATATATATATTTTATTTTTTAATTTATTTATTTATTTTTATTTATTTTTTTGAGTCAAATATATACATACCATATACATCTATACTATGATCTTTTACAAATGTTATGGGTACAAAACCACTGGGCTTAGATCATATAACGGCCCAAATGGTAGTTTAACATATTTTGTTACACAGGGACCCAACTATTGGGCTGCCCAAGCTGGAATTTTCCACTCGATGAGTCACAAAAATGATTATTTAACTACCAGACTTGTTCTTCATATAGATTAGTCTTTAACTAAAAAAAGAATATGGAATCACGTGTCTCTTCATTTTTTAATATTCCTATTTTCAATAAGTGAGGAAACAGAATCCTAAAACTAACGGGTAAAATAAATTTAGAATCCTAATTACCCTATATTACTATATTTAATATTTATATTTTATAAAATATAAATTAAAAAAATGAGAAAAGAAATGAGTAGAATTATGTGCCAGTGTAAAAAGAACATCCACGGGCGGTCTCCTCATTTTTCAATTTAACTTGAAAGGCTTTGAAAAAAAAAAAAAACTAAATGGGGAAGAAAAAAGTTGACAAATGGTAATAAAGCGGGGTGGGTGAAACAATAAATTGTGCTATGTAAATTTGTTTTGGTGTGACTTATACATCATACAGATTTGACCCGTGAAAGCAGATACTAATTTTTGTTTTAGGTTATGTTGTCTACATCACATTCCTTGAGATACAACCTTTTTACGCGAAATATTTTGTACACCGAATTGTCATCGCCCGATCCTCTAGGTATTGAAGCACAATGTTTTAGTGACAAAGTTCTTTGAAGAAGCAAGTTAGCAGTTCTAGTATGTGTTTTTGGAGATAATAATAGGTATGTATAATATATTGTTATAGTAATAGTGTGTTAACACAAGTTACAAATCTCTAATAATAAATATTCAACGAAATAAATTTGTTAGAACTTTATATTTTTTCAGTTTTAATTTAAGCGTCATACTTTTCTTTTGACTTGTCATATTATTCAGTAAGTCTTTAAATTCCTATTTTCTGCCTTGCAAGTTTAAGACTTAGAGGTCATTTGATACGAGATATTATAGAAAATAATACATGTATTAGTTATAGTATATACCTTATTTAATATTATTTTTATACATAGGAAACCATGATGTTAACATTACGAAATATTAGCACAGCCTCAAGACCAAACAAATGTTGCCAATCTGTGTTTAAAACAGAATTACTGATTCCAATAAACTTTGCAGAAACACGAAGTAACCAAAGTTTTTAATGAACCAGTAAGAACAGAAGAACATAAATTAATTCAGAACAACTAAAATCTGTAAAACATATCAGAACCTGGAAAAAGATAGAATGAAAAAGATCAAGCCCACTGAATGCACAGTGTCCCTTTAAGGAAATTATTCCCCTCTAGTATCCGAGGTTAGATTTGGAATATGTCCTCCCAGGATAGAATGATCTCAATCACCAGTGTATTGATACCCAAAACTCTAGTGTCAGCGAACCACTCAACAGTAGTAAAGTATACGAAGAAACTTTGTGCAGAAGAAGAAGAAATTAGAAAAATTCGTAAGGAAAAAATCTGAAGAATCAATGTATTTATAGGCAAGAGGAACTGGTTCCGAAAGGTTGCAACCATTTCAACATCCACACGACCATTCATGAAAGTTTGCAACCTTTCAAACGGTCATGGTTGTTCCTGAAAGTTGCAACCTTTCAGAACAGTCACTTCCAACGGCGAAAAATTTAAATAAAATGGGTCGCACGCGGATCCGAGTCAGGTCGGTCAATTAAATGGATAATCAAAACATTTTGGTTAATTAACTAATTAATTGAAACGTAATTATAAAACAAACTTTGTCCAAAAAATAATCTCTCGATTGATCATTTTCCAAAGCCAAAGCCAAAGCCGAGCCGAGCGAGCCACGACGATGGCGCGAGGGGAGTCCCTCTTTCCAACCCTTTTAACAATTAATAAGAGTGTTTCTATATTTAAACTCTTCTATTTTTGTTTCCACCACCGATGAGGGAGAAATGCCTTTTCACTAAAGCATAAAAGGATTTTTCAAGTTCACAACTTTCCAAGTTCCTCTCTTTTCATCTTCCCTCTATTTCCCATTAACTCTTGCTACATACCCAACAATCCCCCACATGAATGGGGAATGGTTATAACATAAGGAATGCTCGGACGAGTGTGTACTTTACAAGCAATGATCAATTGCAACTGGATAAGTAGGTTTCCCCTTGGATTTTCTGTATTGAACACATGTCGGATATACTTGGTCAATCGGTAGATACGATATCTTTGAACCGTCGAACTTTGGTGTATACCTAGACAACCATATGTCACACAATTAAACCTTTACCGTTTAAGGTTCTTACGGTTGTGTTCGTTTCAGCCATGAACACCTCCTGGTTTCATAAGTGTATAGAGAATAGGCTTTTGACATAAAATTCTCTTTGAAGCGGCTTACACTTCACACTCACATAGGTGATTTCTAATTGTGTCATCTCGTAGGTACACTATTTGGTCAAATCTGTCAAACTTAGCAAATCATTAAAAAATCTAAGCTTTATTAACTCATTAACAAGCCTTAAAGGCTTAACCTTGTTCATGAACATTGTCTTCATCATGAGAATGGATTGAGTTGATTGACAATGTCGAACCATCAGTCACAACTTTGTTTTTCTCCTTAAATCTAGCTCTTGAGATCTCCATCCTGCTAGATAGAGTTACCGCCATGCTGACTCGTCCTAAGCCGTAAATCCATTCCTTTAGATGATCTTTCAAATGCCTCTTTCACTAGGATCTGACAATTATCGCTTGACTTCACATAGTCAATTGTGATAATTCCACTAGAGAGCAGTTGTCTTACGGTGTTACGTCTCTGTCGTATATGATGAGACTTTCCGTTGTACATGACGTTTCATCCCTACCTATTGTTGCTTGCCTATCACAATGTATGCAAATAGGTCCCACAGGTTTGGGCCAGAATGGAATATCCTCTAAGAAATTCCAGAGCCATTCAGCTTCTTCACCAACCTTATCTAAAGCAATAAATTCAGATTCCATTGTGGAGTGAGCGATACATGTCTATTTTGACGATTTCCAAGAGACTGCTCTTCCACCAAGTGTAACACATAACCACTTGTGGATTTTACTTCATTTGACCCGGTGATTCAATTTGCATCACTATATCCTTCAATCATATGAGAATATTTATTATAATGCAAAGCATAGTGTTGTGTATGTTTTAGATACCCCAACACACGTTTTATTGCCATCCAGTGAGTTTGATTCGGATTACTAGTGAATTGACTCAGTTTGCTAATAGTACATGTTATATCTAGTCGCGTACAATTCATAATATATATCAAACTTCCCAATACTCTGCATATTCCAATTGAGAGTCACTTTCACCTACATTCTTTTGAAATGTAAAGCTTAAATCAATTGGAGTTTTGACAATATTGAAATTCAAGTACTTGAACGTATCCAATACTCTTTCAATATAATGAGATTGAGATAATGCTAGTCCCTGAGGAGTTTTGAGAATCTTGATCCCTAAGATCAAATCAGCAACTCCTAAGTCCTTCATATCGAACTTGCTGGACATCATGCGCTTAGTAGTATTTATATCGTCAGTATCTTTACTCATTATTAACATGTCATCAACATACAGACAAATAATGACTTCATAATTCAGAACGTTTTTAATGTAAACACACTTATCACCTTCGTTAATCTTGAATCCATTTACCAACATTATTTGGTCAAATTTAGCATGCCATTGTTTAGGTGCTTGCTTGAGCCCATAAAACGACTTTACAAGTCTGCACACTTTCTCTTATTTACGAGGAACCACAAACCCTTCAGGTTGTTCCATGTAAATTTCTTCCTCCAACTCTCCATTTAAGAAAGTTGTCTTTACATTAATTTGGTGGATTTTAAGATCATGCACTGCCGCTAGTGCTATTAGCATCCTAATTGATGTTATCCTTGTTACTGGAGAGTATGTATCAAAGTAGTCCAGACCTTCATTTTATTTGTATCCTTTGACTACAAGTCTAGCCTTATATTTGTCAATAGTCCCATCGACTTTCATTTTCCTTTTAAAGATCCACTTTGATCCTAAAGGTTTATTTTTTGGAGGAAGATCAGCCAATTCCCAAGTATGATTACTTAAAATTGATTCGATCTCACTATTGACTACTTCTTTCCAATAAATTGACTCAGATGAAATGTTGGAGGCTCATTTTCAAGCAAGAATGCCACAAAATCTGGTCTGAAAGAAGTGAATTTCCGTTGGCGATTACTATGCCTAGGATCCTCATTAGGTAGTGTATTTTCCGTTGATTTTTCACATGGTAATTTAGGTCTTTCACTTGTCGACTCACATTCAATTTTATACGAATAAATGTGTTCAAAGAACTCAACGTTATCTAACTCAATTACCGTATTCACATAAATTCCAGAATTATCAGATTTGTGAACCAAAAATCGATAGGCCTTACTGTTAACAGCATATCCAATATGTTTTATTTAAAAATATATATGTAAAGGTAAAAATGACTGAGTTTTCAGAAAATCGATTAAACTTATGATTTAAGCAAATCGAATTCTCAAAAGGACAGAGTCGCCACTTAATTTTTAGTAAAAATCAAGAAAAATCTTAAAGTTTTTCAAAAGATTTAAAACAGATAAAATCAATTGAAAAGGGTTCGAAGTTCAATGTACATTCCGAGAAGGTGTTAGGCCCTCGGAATGCCCGCTAACTTGCGGTTGACCGGCGATTTGACTAAAAGTGATTTTTTTGACTAACCTTGAAATTTTAACTAAATAGAAAAACTCATTAACTATATATATTTTGAAATTTTAACTTAGTAAAAGAACTAATTTATATTAACTATATATATTTTTATATTTTATATATATATATTTTATTTTTATTTTTATTTTTTTTGAAATTGACTTAGTAAGAAAACTAATTTATTTTGAAATTTTAACTTAGTAGGAGAACTAATTTATTTTAACTTATTTATTTATTACCATTTATTATTTTTATCACTTTATTTATTTTAAGGGGGAATGAACTAAAGGGGAGTTTTCAAAAGATGAAATAACTTAAATGACAAGACAAATAAAATTAAAGCTAAGCATAAAACAAAATACTTTAATTTATATATATATATATATATATATATATATATATATATATATAAATGAAATGGCCATCTCGGGGATTTGATTAAATCAAACCATAAGAAATAAAGATGTTAGTTGATATAATAACAAATAATAAGAGCAACAAATCTAAAATTAAAGTTTGCTCCCAAACAACAATGGACTTTGGCCCATTTTCGCCTCCCTTTTTACCCTTGAATCTGTGTATACATCAAACGTATGCGACTGTATACGACATGTATTTCGACCCATTTTTGTGTATATTGGGCTGTATGCCAAGTGTGCACAATCCTCTTTGACGCCTCCAACCTGTATTTTCAATTTTAATCATGTATTTGTTGGGTTGGACCGTATATCAGTGTATAAAGGCAGTATCAAGCTAATTTTTCAGCTTTCCAGAATCTGCAAATTTAATCCCCATCCCCTGTACTGCGTGTGGCCTGTTCGTCGTCTATTTTAGACTCTATTAAGGGAAGCATGACCTCCGAAATGCAAGGATAGGAAATGGAGTCTCCATGGACTCAAATGGCATTCGCATATAACGGAAGAAAGAGAAAAAAATATATATTAGTACGAGCTCACAAGAAAGTTCCCGTGATGTAAGAAATAACCATTTTACTTGGGAAAGTAAAGAAAGTAAAATGAATTCAAGTAAGGAAATTCAAAACAAACAGTGAACAACTAAGCCAACTATCAAGCATAACTATTCAAAATTTCAAATCAAGAAGGCATATGTCCACTTAAAATACTTCACTTTCCTAAGTAGCAAGGAACATAATAAAAATCAAATATAAACCTTCTTAAGCTCAAATAACATCAAGAGATAGATGTGTTTAACATGCCGAGAAGTGATCAAACCGCAAAGATGAGCATTTAATGGGTCGGGAAATCAATTAACAACTAAAACATAAATGACTAGATGGGGTCGTAACTCGCTATTTCTCCTAAGAATACAAAGCACACCAACAATGATAAGTGGGAACAGGGTACTGCCAAATATTTCAAGTTCAATGACATGAACAACTTTAGATTTTATTATTTTCTTTTTTATGCATGTACAGGCAGCAAAATGGAGACTAAAACGTAAAGATTAGCCTTAGGTTGAACTACCAATGAGACTCAGTTGGTCACGCAATAGGTTCAGACCTCAACATGCTCCACCTTACCCGACTTGCGGAGTGATTTAAGGAAGCAAACGTCACCAACTTTCAGATTTAAATAAACTTGTTGCAGGATAACGAAGACATTCAAGAAGTAGATAAAACTAACGATTAAAGCAAACATGCGATTATACCGTACATGTTAACCAAATAAGTTGATTCGAGAACACATGCTTATATGAACACCAACATTAAACAGTAGAGAGTATAAACGAAACAAGACAGCCCCCATGAGATCAAGCAATAAACAGAACTCAAAAGATGGTCAGAAAACATCAACACTGATACGCATTTGCAATCTCCAACTCGACCAAATGATGAAATCACATAAGAACAAATATATCACATAAGCATTATCAACTTAATAGCAACCCATAACTAGCAACCACAAATTATAAATTTAAACATCACGATATCATTCCGAATAGAAAGAAGAGGCGAAAGGAATATTATGAAGGATAAGAGGTCACCTTTCTCCTGGCAGCGATTTGGGACAAGAAACGAGCGGAGGAGCCAACGAGCTTCTTCCAACACCACACACAAACTCCGAGAGCTCCGACGAGCAGCAAGAATGTTTCGGAAAAAGAGATCGACACTTGAATACACTCTATAACACCTGATTTCTTAAGTTTGTATTTTGTTTTTTTTTAAAAATCTATGTATCTTTTGCTTTTTCTTGACTCCAAATTTTTAACTAAAAAAAAAATCTTCCAAAAATCCCCCCCCCCCCNCCCAATACAGTGAACAACAAAACAATTATATAGAAAAGAACTAGGGTTCGAAATTAGGGGGGAAAAAGGATGAAAATTGAATTCAAGAACCCGTTCAAAATTCAAAACCTTTCACTCATTTGGGCAAACACCATTTTCTCGAGATTTTCAGCCCATTCCGAAAGAGGAAAGGGGTCAACCGCGTGCTGCTGTGACATTAATGCGGAGAGAGACGTTGAGGAAGAAGCCAAAAAAAATGCAGACTGCCCGTCTGCTACTGCTTTCCGTCTACCCTTTGCGTTTACGCCGTGAGATTGCAAGCATTTTTGCTGTTACGTCGTATCGGGGCTGCTGTTAGCGTTTGAGAAAGAAAAGGGGGACGTTCTGGGTTGCTATCGTGAAGGAAAATGGAGGTGGGTCGGGTCAGGGGCGAAAAGAGTGGGCCGCTGCTGTTGGGAATTGTTGGAAAATTGGATTAGTTCATGTGTATGCTGTATGTATTGTTAGGAATGAATGGGTATTATTTATTAATGGGTGAATATTGTATTGTTGGGAATGGGTTGGGCTGGGACGTTGCGTGCTGGCACGTCAATTGAAATTGGGAAAAGGCCAAAATGCTATCCCTTAAGGTGGATTGAAGAAAAGTTATATTTGGCTACAATCTCAATAGAAGTTAATTAACAAATTAGCCAAATGGATTAAAGAGGTAATCAAACGGAGTTAAATTTAGGAGATTCGGCTAGAATTCAAATAGGAAGAATTAATATAATTAATTAACGAGCTTTTTAATCTTAACGAAATAAAATAACTAACTCGAATGTAAACTAATTATTTCAAGAAATATAAACTATTATATAACTAAACTAATTAACCAAATATTTAGGTAAAACTAAAAATCTTTTTGAGGATATTTTTTAATAAACACAAAATATACTAATTATGTATATTTATGTAAAACATATATATTAACTAAAGATTATAAAAAGTGAGAACACTATCTTAAAATAACTTGCAAACTATATTATTACATATATATATATATTTATTTATTTATTTATTTATTTTTATTTTTATTTTTTTTAAAAAATTCTAAAATTGATTACTTTAAATTGTTTGAAAATCAAGAAGCTCGAAATTAACTATTACCGGGGAGGGTCAAAATTAGGTGTCAACACAATAAATACACAGTCTACTGTTTTTGGTCCAATTCTCACCCTCTTGGGTAAAGGAACCTCTACCTTGTCTAGACACCCCCACACTTTGAAATATTTCAAGTTGGGTTTCCTTTCTTTTCTATAACTCATATGGAATCGATTATGTTTTGCTTCGGGGTACCCTATTGAGTATTTTGTTAGCCGTAAGGATGGCTTCCCCTCACAGGTTTCACGGTGAACCAGAATTGATTATCAAGGCATTCAGCATTTCCTTTAATGTTCTATTCTTCTATTCCGCCAAACCATTTGATTGTGGTGTACAAGGTGCAGTAGTTTGATGAATAATACCATATTCCAAACATATCTCTGCAAAAGGAGATTCGTATTCTCCACCCCAATCACTCCGAATCATTTTTATATTTAGATTCAATTGACTCTCCACTTCATTTTTGTATTGCTTAAATGCTTCAATTGCTTCATACTTACTATTAAGCAAATATACATAACAAAATCGAGTGCAATCGTCAATAAAAGTTATAAAATACTTTTTCCCACCACGAGATGGTGTCGACTTCATATCGCATATATCTATGTGAATTAAGTCTAAAGGTTTTGAATTTCTTTAAACAGACTTATAAGGATGTTTAACAAACTTACTTTCGACACAAATTTCGCATTTCGATTCATCGCATTTGAAATCAGGCAATACTTGTAAAGTAATCAATTTCCGCAAGGCTTTGTAATTTACATGTCCCAAACGTGCATGCCATAAATCATTTGACTCCAATAAGTAAACAGAAGCAGAATTCTTATTAATACTGTCAAGAACCATTACATTCAGTTTGAAGAGGCCCTCAGTGAGGTAGCTCTTTCCTAAGAACATCTCATTCTTACTTATTACAACTTTGTCACTAACTAGGACACACTTAAACCCGTTTTTAACGAGCAGTGCAACAAAAACTAAATTCTTCCTAATAGTAGGAACGTGCAGAACGTTGTTCAGAGTCGACACCTTGTCGGATGTCATCTTCAACATAACTTTTCCAGTTCCTACAATCCTTGTTGTTGATGTGTTCCCCATGAACAAATCTTCGTTGAACTCAGCAGAAGTGTACGTTGCAAAGGCTTCTTTCGCAGAGAAAATATGTCGAGTGGCACCTGAGTCGAGAAACCACTCCTTAGGATTTCCAACTAAGTTGCACTCTGAGATCATTGCACATATGTCATCTGCATCTTCCATCTCTTCCACGATGTTTGCTTGACTTTTGCCTTTGTCTTTGTCTTTGTCCTTTCTTAGAGCACGACAATCAGAAGACTTGTGACCAGCCTTACCACAATTGTAACAATTGCCCTTGAATTTCTTCTTGGCCTGTTCTGACTTCTGTCCGTTGGACTTCTTTCTCTTCTTGCCTTTAGTAAGAGCTTCTTCAACAATATTAACTCCAATTATTGTCGAACTCTTACGAGACTTCTTTTCGGCGTTCTTGTTATCTTCCTCAATCTTGAGCCGAATCACAAGATCTTCAAGCTTCATTTCCTTACGTTTGTGCTTTAGATAATTCTTGAAATCGTTCCACGAAGGAGGCAATTTCTCGATCATTGCAGCCACTTGAAAAGCTTCATTTACTACCATATCCTCTACAATCAGATCATGGAAAATAAGTTGAACTTCCTGCACTTGTGATCCAACAGTTTTACTATCTGACATTTTATAGTCTAAAAACTTTGCGACCACAAACTTTTTCAAGCATGCATCTTCTCTCTTATATTTCTTCTCAAGTGCATCCCACAATTCTTTCAAAGTTGTCATTGCACTATAGACACTATATAAGTCATCATCTAAAGCACTCAAAATGTAGCCCTTACATAGGAAGGCTGCCTGTTTCCATGCTTCAATAATCATGAACTTTTCTCTATCTGGCATTTCAACAGCAGGCACTGGAGTTACTTCATTGGTAAATTTCTGCAGACCAAGAGTGGTAAGCCAGAAAAATACCCGTTGCTGCCATCCTTTGAAATTCACACTAAAGAAATTTCTCGGTTTCTCTGCTGGTGGTACAACAGTTCGGGTTAGTACAGCAACAACCACCATCACATTATCATTTGCCATTTCAAAATTAGAATCTGTAAAAAACAAAAATTGATACAAATAACTCAGTAAGCAATAACTTAAATTGCAAACTTAATTGGAGTATAAAACCACGAAGATTTTTGTCTCCACCAGAAATACAGATTAAAATAAAATAAAATAATTTCCTTAAGATTGTTGTCAATCTGTGTTTAAAACAGAATTACTGATTCCAATAAACTTTGCATAAACACGAAGTAACCAAAGTTTTAATGAACCAGTAAGAACAGAAGAACATAAATTAATTCAGAACAACTAAAATCTATAAAACAAACCAGAATCTGGAAAAAGACAGAACGGAAAAGATCAAGCCCACTGAATGCACGGTATCCCCTTAAGGAAATTATTCCCCTCTTGTATCCAAGGTTTGATTTGGAATATTTCCTCCCAGGTCAGAATGATCTCAATCACCAGTGTATTTGTTTTATTTAAAAAATAATATTTAGACTGATTTTAAGAGTCGCCACTTAACTTTTAAGTAAAATCAAGAAAACTATTCATTTTCAAATAGATCAAAACAGTAAATCTATTGAAAACTATAAAGGGGATTTGGGGTTCTTATTAGCATTTCAGGAAAGATTTGAAAGCACCCAAAATGCCTGCTAACACGCGATTATTCGATAATTAACTATTTGGCTGATACTTTTAAAAGATAAACTTGCCGAACAACTTTAGGAAATTAACAATTTAAGAGTTTAAAATAAATAAAGGGGGAAAGGGAAAATGTCATAAGGACAATATTTAAGTAAATATTCTAAAGTCAAGTAAAAATAAATATTTGTTTAATTTTTAATAGTTAACACAAACGGTTATTCTTTTGGGGAATTGAATTTCGAAAACCTTAAAATTATTAGCAAATAATAGCAAGTAAACAAATATAAAACATAAGTAATGAGGAAAGAGAGATTTGGGCCCAAGTCTGGTTTTCTGTCCGCCTAGTCAGCACTGAGACTAATTTCACTTTGGGTTTTTGGCCCAATTTCACCTGTCCTAAAACTATCAAAAGAAGACTCAAATAAAGATGGGCCTTTAGCCCAATTATAACACAGTACAAGAGCTGGAATTTTAAGAGGGCTTTTGGCCCATTTTTGGGGTGTATCAGGTTGTATCACATTGTATACAACCCTCAATTTCGCTCTGAACACTTGTATTTCAGCTTCCGAAGACCTATTCTTCGATTGCATTGACTTAGTTGACTCGATAAAGGGAAGTATTGGGTCTCCTTGTCCTATTTCGAGATGCAAGGGAGAATATGTGGAGTCCAAATGACTCAATCCGAGAGAGTTCATGCATAAACAAAATGAAAGAGAAGAATTATACTCAAATTAACACTTATGTAGATACTAAACAACGAAGAATAGATAATTACTCGAAATAAAGAAAACAGAGAAACATCATGCATTTAAGAGGAAAAAGAGAGCAATGATTATTATATAACAACTGTGAAATACCACTGTAATGATAAAATGAAAAAAAAGAGGTACTAACTATTCTTAACACACTCAACATGATAAACCAATAAATATGCTAAGCAACTATCTTAAGTACTTATTAAACCAAAAGAGTATTGAAGCTAAATTTTCAAACTCATAGTCAATGGGTGAAACAAATCACAATAGCAACTTAATTAACTCCTATATGTAAAGATGACTGGGCACTAGGAGAGCCTCGAAATAATTTGGCATAATACATATATTGGACCCTAAACTTGGCTTCAAATTTTAACTTTGACCTCCAACTTTCATAGTGCACAAATTGACACTTTAACTTGTATAAAATAGAACAAATAGACACACATGTCCTACATGGCATCCTACATGTCATTTTTTGTCCTACGTGGTGTCCTACGTGGTGTCCTACGTGTATTGTGCCATGTAGGACTCGTGTGTTTACTTGTTCTACTTTATACAAGTTAAAATGCCTATTTGTGCACTATGAAAGTTGGAGGTCAAAGTTAAAATTTGAAGCCAAGTTTAAGGTCCAATATATGTATTATGCCAAATAATTTTAAGGAAACCAAGGAATAAACCTATCTTTAACTTGGAATATGTGCTTCAAGCAAAATTGATTACAGAGAATGAAAACTTGTAAATTCATTTCTTCTTTCTCAAATAAAATAAAGAGAGGAAAGATAGATAACTTAATCAACTAAGACAAACCGATAGATATAAAAATTTTCATAAAATTGCATATCTTGAAAACTGATGAGAATAAGCATATCATTTACAAAAGGAGAGCTGGACATTTTAACATCAAGGATGTGATCAAATTAACTACTGGGTTGTAAGGAGCTATAAACAAGTATCATAGGTTAAAATCAAAGAGACACAGAGATCAATACGGCTAGGCGAGAACAAAGACTAGATTCTACGAGATTAGTCTAACATGGATGAGAGGCTACTATGATAGTCAAAACGGCAAAGAACAACCAATACACAAATAAACAATGAAGCAACAGAACACATAGCTGGCACACTCAAAAATGCAATTGAATGAACAATAGACCATTTCAAGCAAACTAAATAGATTCAGCTAACTCTCAGAACAAAATCGGACTATATCGAAACTAAGAAATGAATTTAGAATAGTGCTTCACCATATCACGTACAACAGCTCATAACATCAACATTAATTAAATGAAAGTCCACTTTTGGCATCTTAAGACATTGAAAGCAAGGAGATATGGATTCGAACATCCAAAACCAGCATATGAGACAAGGACGACGAAATAAACTTGGAACAGAGGAATCCAACTACATTGAAATCGCTTAAAGAAGTCATGCTATAGCAAACCATCCAGAACTCAATGACAAGTATTAGCAAACCAAACAAAAGCACATCTATAGACGTCACGCTAGAATAGAAAAGATAAGGAAAACATTACAAAGGAGAAAACATTACCTTCTTCCGGGCAGCGAGCTGGAAAACGAGCTAGCAACAACGATCCTTTACCACCAAATACGACTCGAACACAAACAACAGTGGAGTTGTTTAGGCAGAAATATCAAACTCAAACACCAAAACTAAGTATCTCCACTGTTTTTCTTGAAGCGTATTTTGTAGGTATTTTTATGTCTAATTGCCTAAGTTGTTCTCTTTCTCCGTTCAAAATTTTTTCTCCCTTACAATGGAGAAGAAGAGACGTTATATAGAGGGGACTTTTTGTTGAATTTTTTTTGGGGGGGGGGGGGGGNNNNGAAATGAAGAAATTCGGATAGGAACCAGGGGCACAAACGAAATTCCCCAACCAATTTCAATTCAAAAATTGCTTCAAGGATAAGAAAAATAGCTGTTTGTACAAAAAATCTGCCGATTCCCAACAAAATCAAAAGCTTGAAATCACGTGAGCGGCTCCGATCGATCCTTCGTCCTTGACTCTCTTAACGTGTCGCCCATCCACGTGAGTCAAGGACGACAAACGCGGCTGCCAGGACAAAAATGCAGGTGCTTTACCTGCTGGAGCAGTACGAGTGTACTGGAATGTCAAAAGGAGAAGAAACAACGAGAAAACCGTACATAGATGTCGTGTGCTCGCCGTTTGAGACCGTTGTTGCCGCTTCCGTCCCTCGCTCTCGCATGAAGGAGACGAGGTGTGTATGGGTCAGGTGGTGTCGTTCACGCGTGCTGTGGAGAGCTGTTGTTTGACGTGTAAGGCTGTTGGTAACGTGAAGGTTCTGGGTTTCTTTTGGAATAAGAAATGGGGTCGGGTTTAAGAAGTTATGGACTGGGAATTATGGGAGGATTAATATGGGCTGCTGGAATTGAGAGATAAAAGGCCCAAGACTTTGGTATTTTGATGGGAAAAATTGTATATAATAGCAAACTATTAATTCAAATTAAATGCTATAAATATAGTTTGATTTAATTGTACCTCATAGCAAACTATTGTTATTTCACCTCTCTCCTGGTGAATCTCGCTCGCCACTCTCGTTCTCTCCCTCGCCTCTCTCGTTTTTTATACAAACGCAAGTGTATAAAGTGTGTTTGTGTTTATATAAAGCGAGAGAAAATTGTATATATACATATATTTTCGTTCCCTTCTCTCCCCTCTCCCAGATCTCGCTCGCCACTCTCCCAGATCTCGCTCGCTCACTCGCCTCTCTCAGTTTATACAATTGATCTTTTTGTATATGTATACCAAAACAGATTATACAATTGCTTTCTTTTGTATATGTATAGCGAAATATACATATTTATGTTTGCTATGAAGCGCAATTATGCAAACTTTGTTATAGCATACAAATATGAATTTTATGTTTGCTATATATGAAAGTTGCTCTATTTTGATATGGCCAAGTAAATCACTAATTTAGCCACAATGAATTGTAATTGGCCAATTGAGATTACGATCTTAATCATATTGAACTCATGTGCAAATTCGGCTAAATATAAATAAGATGAATTAATATAATTAATTTAGGAGCTTCCCATCTTAACAAAATAAAATAATTAATTCAACTATAAACCAATTGATTTTTAAAGTTAACCATAATTTAAACTAAACTAATTTTAATAGAATATTTAAAATAAAATCTTTTTGAGATGATTTCAAATATTTATGAAACATACCGATTATATCTATAAAACTATATGAAATATATTTGCTATTTATAAAATTATGAAAATCGACTAAGATCACTTAAAATGACTTTGAAAGTATTTGAATTTTATAAAACTAATTATTCTAAATTGTTTGGGAATTAAGAAGCTCGCGAATTAATTCTTATCGGGGAGGGTCAAAATTAGGTGTCAACAGTATTGATACCCAAAACTCTGGTGTTAGCGAACCACTCAACAGTAGTAAAGTGCATGAAGAAGCTTTGTGTAGAAGAAGAAGAAGAAATCAGAAAAATTCATAAGGAAAAAATCTGAAGAATCAATATATTTATAGGCAAGAGGAACTAGTTCAGAAAGGTTGCAACCCTTTCAGAATCCACACGACCATTCATGAAAGTTTGCAACCTTTCAAACGGTCATGGATGTTCCTGTAAGTTGCAACCTTTCAGAACAATCACTTCCAACGCGGGAAATTTAAATAAAAAGGGAAAGAATTTAAATAAAATGGGTCGCGCGCGGATCCGAGTCGGGTCAGTCAATTAACTGAATAATCGAAATGTTTTGGTTAATTATCTAATTAATTGAAACGTTTTGGCATTTTGGCCATTTAATTTAATTAATTAAATAAATAATTAACTAAATAATTAAAACAAAATTAGTCCAAAAAATAATCTCTCGATCATTTTACAAAGCCGAATCCGAGCGAGCGACGACGACGACGGCGCGAGGGGGGTCCCTCTTTCCAACCCTTTTAACAATTAATAGGAGTGTTTCTATATTTAAACTCTTCTATTTTCTTTCCACTACCGATGAGGGAGAAATACCTTTTCACTAAAGCATAAAAGGACTTTTCTAATTCCCAACTCTTCAAGTCAACTTTCCAAGTTCCTCTCTTTTCATCTTCCCTCCATTTCCCATTAACTCTTGCTACATACCCAACAACAAAGTAATCCTCATCTTCTTTAAGATCTGAACATCATTTGTATGCTTTTGAAACATCTTCAACACCTGCAAAGCAAAACAAAGAACCACAAAATGATTTTAAGAAATTAATTTGAGAAGATAAATATTTCTATTTTCAATTACTAAAGGAACTTTACTTTACCTGTTGATGCTGATTATGGGTCATTTGGTAGCTGATTTGGAAATGAATTATGCAAGTATTAAATTTTGTATATATAAGTAATAAAATATTTGATATCTAGGTAAGTGGTAAGTTATTCATGTATAAAACTAATATTGTGTTTGGTTTATAATTTAGAAATTCACATAACTAATACACATAGATTTTAATATGAGAAAATCTATATAGTATTATTTTATGCAGGATAAAAGACAGAATAAATAAAATATAACTAAGTAAATCATGCATAAATAATACATAAATTTCATTATAACTAATTTTAAAAAAATTAAAGAAGCAAAATTGTCTTTTTTTCTTTTCCAAAAAGTAAGACTTTTCACCTGGTAAAGACTTTCACCCAACAAGAAGACTATTCAATTAAATAATTGAAGCAAAGAGAGGAAGGGTTCTTAATTGGCGGAGGCCAAGTGCCAACCCTAGGTGGGGGACTCATTCATTATAGTGTTTGTCTTGTTTCGTAAAGTTGGCATGAGTTGTAGAAAAGAAAAAAATCAATATCATTTTTAAAATTATTTTCTCTTCTCATAAAATGAAATTAATAGTTCTAAAAATAGGTCAAGTCGCATTTTGCCTGATGACATAAAAAAGAGGCTTAAGTCATCTAGGAACTTAAGTTATTCCCATAATTCACTTGAACACTTCAATTGAGGTTTGTATCTATTGAACACCTATTTTATTCAAAACATGTACTCCCTCCGTTTCAAAAAGAGGGACCTGTTTTGATTTGACACAAAGTTTTAGAAAATAAAGAAGACATTTGAATCTTGTGATCCTAAATTAAAGTGATGTCAAATGTACTAAATTGTCCTTCAATCTTGTGGCTTTAAATATGCCACGTGAAAAATTGAAATTTAAATGTTACAAAAAAAGGAAAGAGATCATGTTTTTTAAACAAACTAAAAAGGAAAGGATGTCATTTTTTTTTAAATGGAGGGAATACCTATTAAGTACTTTTTGATGATATGACATCAAAGGTGTATTACACCCTTGAGAAGCGCGTGAAGCAAAAAGAAACATTAGTACAAGCCATTCAAATATTGACATGTCAACATTTTAAAAGTTGAGCACAAATCTAAACATAAAAAAAATTTAAGTAAAAGAAAATCTTTAGCAGTCTTCTTCCTCAAAATTCCGCACCTCCTTAATCTTCCACCTTTCTTCACCAGCCCAGCCTTTCTGCCATTGTTCCACCTTCATCCCTTTCTATATTCTCCTTCGTTTTTCCTTTCTAATATCATTTCTCCATCATCAATATTGTTATTATTATCTTTATCAGAAAAGTACCTATTAAACAAATGACAGTCAAATCAGAAAAATTCAAAAGAACGATATAATCTGAAATAATCTAACTAAAAATTTCAAAAGAGTTAAAGTTGTTGAAGGAAATTTAATCAAGAAAATAAAATCAGATTGGGTCAAAAGTGAAAAAATTCGGTGACCATTTTTTCTATTGGTCAGCTTTTAAATAACCTAAATTAATTTTTAAACCCACTCATTCCCAAATGGCATAATACATATATTGGACCCTAAACTTGGCTTCAAATTTTAACTTTGACCTCCAACTTTCATAGTGCACAAATAGGCACTTTAACTTGTATAAAGTAGAACAAGTAAACACATGAGTCCTACATGGCACAATACACGTAGGACACCACGTAGGACAAAAAATGACATGTAGGATGCCATGTAGGACATGTGTGTCTATTTGTTCTATTTTATACAAGTTAAAGTGCCTATTTGTGCACTATGAAAGTTGGAGGTCAAAGTTAAAATTTGAAGCCAAGTTTAAGGTCCAATATATGTATTATGCCTTCCCAAATTCATTTAACCCATCTTTTATCATCGTCTTCCTCACAGCAAAATGGCAAATCATAGAGCATAAAAGCTACAACCTTTCCTTTTTCTTATTTTCATCCCACACACATTCTTTGAAAAAGAAATAAAACCAATCTACATAAAGGAGATTATGATATTTCTTGAGCAAATAGTTAGAGGTCAACAACAAAACTCTACAACAGTAATTGTTATCTGAAAAAGCAAAAACCGAAACTCCCATTTCACAGCATTACAGAGTCTACCATAAATTAAAGTTCCTCCAGACTAGCATAAAAAGAAAATAAAAGAACTCAAAACTTGTTTCACCATCTTTATGATCAACCAATGTTATGTATCAGATATCGTTTTAGATGTTCAAACTCAAGGTCAGGATTCAATTCAAAAATGCCTGTGAGGAAGATGGGTTAAATGAACTTGGGGCGGGTAGATTTTATTTGGGTCTAATTTGAGAATAACTGGGTTTTCAATTAGTTTAGATTATTTAAAGCTGACCAATAGATAATTGCCATGTCATATAGTGAATTTATTAATTGGATTTAAGTTGGAGGCAGTTATCAATAAGGGCAATATGGGACCTAAAGGTAGACACCAATGGTATTTTAGGGCTAATAGGTGAATGAAGGATAATTTTGTACCATTTCTAATAGTTCAAGGATATTTTAGGCTCTTTTCTGTTAATTAAATCAAAATTAAAATCGGATCCAAAGCGTCTGACAAGACTTTAGAATGGTTAAAAAACAAGAATGTGGAAGTGAAATTGATGCAATCTTAACAACTCTGGTGAAAACAGAACATACTTCACCTCGTTTTATGTATGTGTCTCTAAGGAAAGGAATTTGTTCATTTTTTTTGTGGTTTCAAAAGGTAGTGGAAACGTGTCCCTTAAGAATCAATAGTCAATCCAATATTTTCAATAAGGGCAGTTGACAATTAAGTTCGATTTTGACTATTATTTTCATATTAGTAGTAGTGTGAAAGAAAGACTGGCTCCAAGTTCTTGGAGAATAGTGGTATTGAGTTCCTTTGACTTACGATTAGTTAGTTCTATTTCTCTATGTGGTTGGCCATTTTAATTCCATCTTGCCTTTGATTTTTCCTTGCCAGACAATGGTAGGTTTATTGATCACATTTTATTCTTGAAATGACTTGGATTAGTATTAGTCTGAATATGAAAAAATCACGGACTACATCCTTCGAGCATATGTGAAGGGTGGTGATTTTTTTAGTTTTGTTGCAATAGAGAAAGTACAACCGAGGGTCTATCGAAAACAACCTTGATATCTTCCCTAAACTCCATTTGTGGGATTACACTGGATATGTTGTTGCAAGAGGTAAGGTCAGCGTACAGTCGATTTAAAAGACATTTTGAATCTTTTTGAAAATATAGCAATAGCCAGAGGATTTGAAGCAGCTAGCTAGTACTTGAATTTTTCAATTCTGTTATTCATTTAAATTCTTACCTGAAAAAGTAGGAGTAAGGTCCACGTAAACTCTAATTTCTCATCAATACTGTGTATGTTGCTGTTGTTATTATTCTTCAATTGAATTCTAATGCTTTCTTCGTTACCCAGAAAGCTCAAAAACATGCTCTAGCGGCTGCGAAGAACTTGAAACTTTTGATGAGCGGAGGAAAAGAAAGCAAACTTGCAATATACAAGCCTCGAAGTAGTGGCTCAATATTCGTTCACGATGATCATTGGATTAGTCTCCGAGATGACCAAGTCTAAGGATTTATACGTTGGGAAAACGAGGAAGAAAATGGGGCTTCAACCAAAGTAATATGTATTGTTTCATTCATGAAATTTAAGATCATTTTGAGTGTGAGAAAATGGTGTCATTTCACGGCCAAAATTTGAGTTCTTCTACTTACATTTGATTTTCTGGACACACACATAAAAAAAAGACACGATTTGAAATTCAAATCCACTTCTTCGAGCTTATTCAATCATCGCGAGTTATCTTTCTAATTTGATTTCTGGACACAAATCTTACAAAATCAATACTCTTACCACTAGTTGAGTCCCAAACATATTTACAAATAGAGTATGTCAACTTACAAAAGAGGCTTGCACTGGAAACATGAAATAGTATCAGCGGTACAATGATTTTAATCGCCCTTCTTTGATAGTCATATCTCAAAGACTTGCCTATAACATCAAACCTGAGTTCACTGTGGATGACATAATAGCTTTAGCAAGAAGAACAAAAAAATAAAAAAGAACTCGCGAACAGATGTAAAAATAGCAGCAGCCCCTTAGAAGCACTTCCCGTGGACAATGGATGGACCAGACTTGTCGTACTTGCCCTTTGAAATCCACATCTGATTAAGCACAAAACATGTTTAAGTTAGCAACAACACAGTTCAAAATGTAGCTTAACATTGCAAAAGTATATGCAAGAGAAGATTTTTTTAAAATAAAGGCTTGCCTGCTGGAAGGTGCTAAGTGATGCGAGGATGGATCCTCCAATCACTGTCTGCTAGGAGTGAAGACAGTGATTTTCTTACTCGTACGATAAACACCCTGCAAATGTATATCTGAAGCCCTTATATCAAGCATTGCCTTGAGTAGTCGTCTGGGAGCTATATGAAAGAAAAAAGATGTTTAGCGTTTTTGTCTGCCTCCTTTACCTATCAAAGTTTCTATTAACATTGCAGATAGAACTCTCTTACCTCTTTCACACTGTGGGTCTATGTCTTCATCCCAGATTCTTCATGATAGATTCCGTTCTATGTCTTCGCCCTCCCTCCTCTCTAGTTCACCAGTCATATCAGCTTCTGGCTTCTACTAACAAAAATAAATAATGAGCTCAGTTCCACATAGAACATCCTTTAAAAGCTAGGAAGTAAGCAGTAAAATATATTGTTTTGCCTAGCTTTTTTAGAACATGTTGATCACTCTAATAGCTGTAAAAGGAACAAATGAAAATCAGACCTCCCACTAAACAAATCCAGAAGCACAAATAAACTATTGCATGAAGCAGGGAAGCAAGATAACGAGAGAACTCAATATATTATTATTTTATTGATCGTATATATTCAGCTTTGTGAAACTCAAGTAGAAGAAGATACATACATGTCAAGCTGGAATGAGTGGTCAATTGCATATTTGCATGAGAGTTGTTGATAGCTAAAAGCAAATAAACCTGCAGAAATCAAAGAATACCATGAAGATACAACAAATTGTGCCAGGAGTTTCAACAATCAAGAGCATTAAGATAAGCGTTAAAGTTCATTTCTTACTACTTCTCAATATGAGATACCTACATATCAATAGACCAAGTCGTTCCTTTGAAGTCCTTGCTCATTTATCCCTTTGAAGTGATAAATGCCTTTGAAGTGATCTACGAAATCAATTCTTTCTCAATATGAAAATTAATCCGATGAAAAATGTTTTTAAATTGAATATAATCCGATTATGCAACTTACCCAAAACTTCATAAAGGCATTTTACAATTTCTCATCTTGTATAGAAGCGAGACATAACTCAATCAGAAAATGAAAATTTTGGATCAACAGATGCCAATCATATGCTAAACAACTTTCGAACAATGAAGATGATATTTTCAAAGCAACTTCTCACTTTAACCATCTACATACCAATAGATAAGCAATATACTCCGACATCGTTGAGATGCAAAGCGGGGAAAAACCAATATAAGCGTCATGGGGAGGAAGAAAGAAGAAAAAATATTTGTACCTTTGTAATTTTCTCACCCGTAAACTTCTTCTCATCGGGTGAAGCAGGAATCGAAAACTTGGGTTGAAATGGGTGTTGGGTTGAATTCTTCTACTCTGTTGATGTCTTTTGTGTCTTGGGTGTCATCAGAATTGAAGGCGTGAAGCTCGAAATGGGTTTGAAAGAATTTTGAAACCGTTGATTTCTCTGTTTCGCTGATTGATGACTGATGAGGGTGCCAATGAAGGAAATCTATTTCTCTGATTTATGACAGTGCAAACAGTTACTACAAAATAAGCATCTTAGTAACTGAAACACGAGTAGATCATTATTTGTTATCTAACCTTTATCACCAAAGGTGATAACATCCTGCTAGCATATATTAAGCAATCAACTTTCTTGAGAAAATTATCTCAATTCCTACTTATACTAGATTTGTTTTACAAATATAAAGATTTCATCCTGATCTAAAGATATTTTGTCGACTTCACAGAAGCAATAGATGGTACACACTAGCCAAAAAGAATTAACAAACAAACAAAGAGAATTAAGAAACAATCAAAATATTCTAAGGAAATAGAATAAGTTACATCTTTCGGAGCAGCACTCGTTTTAATCATTACAGGTTCTCCCAATCAACAATTATGATTTGAGCAATGGACGTTCCACACTGCTCAACAATATTTCAAAAAAGTAAAAGAATTGACAAAAAAACAAAGGGAAGTATACAAAAATAGAATGCTTCTGAGGAAAAAGAAAAACTTACATTTGTGATAATGATTAAAGGCATTCCTCATCGATCTATATGGTGGGGATATGAGCAATTTCTGGCCAGTATTCCCCCTTGTCAAATTCTAGCAGTGGGCATTTGCAAATATGTAGTTTAGAGAGGGAAGAGGGCATCCCTTTTAGTGGAAGGGATTGGAGCTTAGGGCAATTTCTGATGGTCAGATGAGAGAGGGAGGAGGGCAGTGCTGATTCAGAAAGTGATTGGAGATTAAGGCAATGAGAGTCTCTGTAAATGCCACTCCTTTCGGCCATTCACCAGTTTCTTGCAATTGTTGATCTCAAGGAGTTGTAAATTGAAGGGCAATCCTCCTTCAGGAAAGGACTCAATTTCTGGACAATTATGCACAACCAGTTTCTGGGCAATCCTCCTACTGGTTGCTACTTTGATCGGACAGTACTAGCCCAGTTTTAGATATAACAACAACTACACCTCAGTCACAAACAAGTTGGGGTCATGAAATAAGGTTTAGTGAAAGCAGACTATTTCTTTTAGCATTTCTTGGTATATGTGGGATTGCACTAGCTATATTGTTCTTTTTTCTGCTTGATATCATTTAGTGGTTCTTTATTCTATTTTAGGACATCAGTTCATACATTGAAAAGCATGATAACTAAGACCTAAGTCTCTAAAATTGTGATAACATAAGAAGTTTAGGTACCAAAATGGTCATTACAACATACACCAATTATAAGCTGAAGTGAAATCCTAAAAACTAGTCAAGTAATGAGGCAAATATATGACTCAATTTCACTAGTGAGAAGATAGACTAGAGAAATCATGTAATAATTTACCATAAACTGACAAGGCACTCTCGTGTGTATCGAGAAAATTCTCAAAAAATGAATATGCTAGCTGAGCCTGATTTTAATCTCCAATCTGGAAGCAGATGGACAAGAAGAACCGATCTTTCGTCCTTTGAGGATCAGATGTTTGTATCTCAGTGTATAATACTAAGTCAAGGGAATAAATCTTGAATGTCAAGGATATCAGCTAGGACACCAGTTGCTGTGGTATCATTTCCTGCTCCAGCAACTTGGATAACCAAAGGTTGTTTCTCATAACAACGGCTGTATAACTCCACCTGCAGACAAATAAATTGCAGACGTTCAATCATCATAGTCATTCTTAAACAAAAGCAAGTCATTAATCTTACTGATTGTATGACCTCCTAAGTACAAGGGATAGCATTTAACTGCACAAAGTTTTTCAGGGCGACAACGAGATGATGCGCAAAGAGTAAAGATAAAGTAAGGTGTTAGCCTAGGCATGGGTAAAAGATATTCTTTAAAATCACAGCATGATGTTATAGATCACTACACTAAATGACATCACAAAAGGGCTTTAAACATTGACGATGCGTATGATATGGTTGAACCTCCATAGAATTTAAAAGAAAATTCCCAACGGAAAACAAAGTAATGGAACAAGAAGAAGAGGGACCAAAGAAACAACAAAATGGAGGTGAAAGTGCACAATACATACCACATTATCACTTCCTCTTAATCTTCCCAATGCAGAATCTCTTGGATGCCAACTTCACATCTGAAAATGAGAGATGTTAATGTCATGTACACAAAAGTGTGTTCAATAATCAATTTTTCCCCAAGCAGCAGACAGCCAGACACTTTCTTCTGTGCTATTTGTTTTCAGTGAAGCTGTTTGTAGCAGTTGATTTTGTTAAAAATTAAAGTTGATTTTATGGAGGTACCAAAAATATCTTAGATATTCAGTAGAATTTGGTAGAGTAAATTATCTTTGATATTTATACTGAAGAAAAAATCTAGATGTTCTAGATAATTAGATATTTATAGTAAAGTATAGAAATATCTAGATTCTTGTTACATAGTTAGAAGATAAGGTATCTAGAATAATTTCTAGAAGCATCCCTATACAAGTATAAATAAGGGTAATATGTAACATCCGACAATTTGAAGTGGCTTTGAAGGAGCTTGAAACTTGGAAAATAGTCATTTTTGGAAAAATTTAGAATCTGGAAATTTGGTCAAGTATGGAAAAAAAAAAAAACGATTTTTTGGCCAACTTTGAGTAGTCGTAACTCCTAGCTCAGGATGAGTTAGGAGTAGGTTCAGATATGGTTGCGAAGCTCATGGAATAAAATTTTCAACGCCACCGAGTTTGCTCGATTCCGAGTTCGTATGAGGGAGTTATGCCCTGTAGAAGTTGGGCAGTTGGAAGGGAAATCCGTCCGGAAATTTAAGGGCATTTTGGTCCTTTCACAAATCATTTATTTTGAGCTCATATTGTTGTATTAGGATGATCTTTGGATCATTTTTGTCCCATTTTGAAAGAGAAGGAGTTAGGGTTCTTAAGATTGAAGAAGAGAAGAAGGAGAAGAAAAGAAAGAGGAGATTAGTCAAGATCATTGTGGATTTTCGTCGGGGGTGATCCCTATCAAGGTATGTGAGTTTTTCGTGTGGGTTGATCCTTTCCCTCACACACACCAAGTTTATTCTATGATTTGAGAAAAGATTGGGATTTGTTGTTGAAGTATTGAAGTTGTTAGTTGTTGTTGATGTTGTTGGAGGTGTTGTTGAAGTTATTGTTCGTTGTGAGACATGATTGGGCCGAGTCTTTAAGTTGAAACCTATTATATGTTGAGGGAATTATGATTCTAAGAGTTATGACCCTTTTAAAGTTGAATCACCATCAGTTCGCAGCAATTTCTGGGCTATCGATCCCCATCTACGGGCCTGACCTAAGGACCGTAGATCGATTGACGGTCCGTACTGGTCAACCGTCGATCAAGACAGAAGTTGGGTTTTGGGGCACCGATCTACGGGCACGACCTACGGTCCGTAACCTGACCTACGGACCGTAAGTCAGGACCGTAGGTCAACACTTAGTCATTTTTCTTAAATGAATTCTGGGGAAAATCTCTGACGCGATCTACGGACCTGCAGTACGGACCGTAAGTCCATCTACGGTCCGTCGATGGCGTCCGTAAATCCCATTTGTGTCACCAGAAATCTGAAGTCTCAGCCAAGTTTCCCCATTCCTTTTCTCACTTTCTCAAGCAAGTTCCAAAGTATTATACCTATGATTTATAGTTGTTTCCGACACTCCAAAGTACGTCTAAACGTTCAAGAATCCCTCCATAACATGTGATCGAACACCTTGAATTCATAATTCCGCTTCAAGGAAAGATAGTCCCTAGTCAAGTGAAGTTAGAAGTCGAGAAAAAGAGTAAGAGTCTCAAGTTTCAAGTCAAGTAATAGTCTCAAGTTTCAAGTCAAGTAAGAGTCTCAAGTTTCAAGTCGAGTAAGGGTCCCAATTTCAAGCTAAGTCATGAGTTTAAAGTTGAGTTCTCTTTTTAAAGGCTATTAGGGAACTAACTATTCCCAAAGGAGGTTATAAATGTTATTACATTTGAGTAAAAGGGGAATCATGTTTTCTTTCTCCAAAAGAGCCTTTGGGCTAAAATTTTGAGTAATTACCTCAACTAAAGAAAAATGTGTTTAAAGACATCTTTGGGCCAAAGTATTTTTGGGAGTAGTATTGAGCACCGAATTGGGGACACGAGTTTTGATTTACTCAACTCTCCATAAGAACCATGCGCCAACATGGGATTTCTCGGATCATACTTTTTAGATGATCACGAAAGTTAAGCTAGTGGATCCACTAAGTAAAGTTAGCTTCCTATATCACGGCAAGGTATAGGATGGTCCTTGGCAACGTGAGGTAAAGCGTTGTATCATCACTAGGGCTCATAGTGGTGGTTGTCGGTTAAAGAACCTCCTACATAAGTTATTTTACTTTTATATAAGTACAGTCGAGTTGTTATTGTTTTATCATTAACAAGCTAAGTTGTTTATACTGTTTTACAAGCTATATATATTGCATGCGTCTTATTGCTTTATATATTGAGTTCAGTTAGTCATGAGTCGTACAGAGCCAAGGTAAGTGTTCTCTTGTTTTTCCTTTCAAGCTTAAGTTGTGTTTGGCTTTTCCTCTTGCATACTCGTACATTCCATGTACTGATGCCAGTTGGCCTGCATCGTTTGATGATGCAGATTCAGGTACCCCGGATCAGCAGCCTGCACGCCGTTGATCCAGCTGAGCACTCCAGAGTCAGTGGTGAGCCTCCTTGCATTCCGGAGGACTCAATTATTTTGTGTTCTTAGTTTTTGTCTTATCAGGATGTTGCGGGGTCTGTCCCAACATCCATCTCAGTATTTTAAAGGCTTCATAGACAGATAGTCAGTCAGCTAGTTTTGAGTCTCTTATCTATGTATATAAGTAAATATCCTATTTTGAGATTCGGGTTGCCTTATGGCCATATTTTATAAGTTAAGTTNTATCTTAGATATTTAGTAGAATTTGGTAGAGTAAATTATCTTTGATATTTATACTGAAGAAAAATCTAGATGTTCTAGATAATTAGATATTTATAGTAAAGTATAGAAATATCTAGATTCTTGTTACATAGTTAGAAGATAAGGTATCTAGAATAATTTCTAGAAGCATCCCTATACAAGTATAAATAAGGGTGACATTAGGCATTTGTAATCAACCCAAGAACAACCCAAACAAAGACAATTCAAGAGTCTTCTTCCATAAACAAGTTCTCCTTTCCAGCTTCCTCTTTTTTAGTTGAATCTTCCGATCTTAGTTAACGGTCTTGGCCTAGCAAAAGGCTTCCCGAATTATACTTTTCTTCTGCTATTCTCTACATTTTACTATAAACAAAGAATTGAGTGGTCTTAGAGTATCGTATATTTGATTCTTAGACATTTTCAGTTGAGTTATATAGTTGTTTCATATGGGTTGAAATTTGAATAGAGGCTTTTCAAAGGAATTTATATTTGACAATGCATTGAAGACATTGTTATTTCTTTATTAGAAAAGGAACTAATATAATCCTGCTGGAAACAGAATTACGCCTTCACAATGGATTAAAATATTGATGTTATCCTTGGTAAAGCACTAGAATCTCCTTAAAAGTTTACTTGCCACAAACATTACATCTTATGTACTTAGAAGAAATATATGATGGATTGTAAGCTTATTGATACTTCTATGAATTGCTATTGCATATAAAAAGATGTTTAGCTTTTTTGTCTGCCTCCTTTACCTATCAAAGTTTCTGTTAACATTGTAGATGAAACTCCCTTACCTCTTTCACACTGTGGGTTTATATCTTCATCCCGGATTCTATTTTCCTCCTATAAAGAAATTTTTCTCAGTCACCTTCCAGTTAACCATCTTCGTGTCATCGTTTCTTCTTCTGAGTGTCTTATCCATGATCAGCGCACGGGAAGGATCATTGGCTGGAAGAGGACCTCTGGGCAACGGAACCTCTCAGCACCAAAGTTAATAACTTGTCCATCAGGCAAATCATAGTCAAATGCCACATTGGAGGCAGGGGTCAGGAGGATGGTGATTCGCCCTCCCTCCTCTCTAGTTCACCCATCATATCAACTTCTGGCTTCTACTAATTAACAAAATAAATAATGGCTCAGTTCCGCATAGAACATCCTTAAAAGCTAGGAATTAAGCAGCAAAATATATTGTTTTTCCTAGCGACTCTGTATTCAAGGGGACTCGGCCTGAGACATCTGATTAAGGATGAAGGAGTACTTACCACTCCACCACAATCCTTGGTAAGTCGAGCCTTATAGGGACGGGAAGTCCATGGAGAAGTGGCCGAAGTGCGGAGATACCCAATTTTGGTATCATCGTTTGTGTTATATATACTTGTAACGTGTAAAACCTATAAGTCATGACTTTGAAATAAATTCAAACGTACGACGTCTGAAGTCAAACTTATCAAAGTCATATGTTTCTGAACTTAAGTCATAAATGGTTGAAGTTCAACCCTTTTTACCCGATGCTAGTTCAAACAATTTTTCTCGAAGTTCATACACGTATAATTAAAGTTTAATCATTTTTATGTAACTTCAAACATTTTCATCTTAAATTATTCTGAAATAAATAGACACATTAAAAAAATAGTTAAAATTTGAATACAACTTAAATAATATGGCCTAGTATGAAATGGCGTGAGAGTTAGCCCAACTCATATGAGTATATTACTATACTGATATGAAACAAGAAGATGGTAACAAGAATATTCAATAATTAGCCTGGCCCATAAAGGAATGGTGTAATGTTCAATAATTAGGATATTTATGAAAAATAAAAGTGAACTAATAATTAAATATTATATTCAAAGAAAATTGGGAATTGCAAAAAACGGTTAGATTTGTAAAACACACTTTTAAAATGAGTGGAAATGGTGGTGATTACTAATGGTGTGTAAGATCTTGGTTGATGGTAATTGTGGTTGATGTAGGTAGTTGATAGTAATGACTAACGAAGGTACTTAATGATAAGAGCAATTGATTGGTAAAGATGATGGCGATAACGATAATTGGTGATTACGACTAATGATGTAGATTAGTGAGGAAGGAATTCAAGGTGGTATGTGCATGGCGGTGACAGAGTTGGTATTTTTCACTAAGAGGATTAAAAAATGAAGAAAAAGTAAACACACAAAAGTCGATGAAAATTCAATATCTATTATAAATATATAATTTTCCGTCGAAAAGAATTTAAATAAACTCCACTAACCATATTTAACTCCGCTCCTTAGGTGGTGGTGGAGTCTATTAATATTTTTTCATTTCAATTTATGCGATATATTTTAATTGAATACTGACATTTTTCTTATTGTATGACTTAGAAAGTTTTATCATAAAAATGACAAATATTTACATATCTTTTAAAAAAAGAAGTTTATCAAGAAACGATGAACATGTTAAAATTTATTTTTAAATATAAAAATTAATAATTTTTAATATATATTAATAAAAATAATAATCATATCATATATTATTACAAGTAGGAAGCTCCTAACCCCAAAGTTGATTTACCGTTTTAACCCTACAGTATTACTTAAAAATTAATTTATTAAAAATATTAGTTAAATATTAATTTATTAAAAATTAAATTTGCTGTCAGCCCTAATTTAATTCTTCAGAAACGTGTATAGCTCCTGTTCAACGTCCCTCGCGATCACTGTAACAGTCGTATAGTAGCTGCTCAACCTTCCTTTCTGCAACGCTCAAATTCCATTACTTAAATTATCCGTTCTTCAAAACCTTTTCAGATACTTCACTCATTGTATAAATGTCTCCAAAAACATGTTATTGTCCATTAATTTGTTTATCTTTTCTGGGCCTGAATCAAATACATCATTATCAGGTAAAATATTTTCCTACTCTGTTTTTGTTGCATAATAGTTACAGTCAATTGTTAACAGAACTATGATCATGAACGAATCAAAGAGGCATATTCTGATTGTTAGGATGATAACCCTTAGACTGGTCCAGTTCATGTATTGTTTTCCATCACCATGCTGAGCCATCCCAAGCTTGAACATCATCAATAGTTTCTTGGGCAATGATGCCGCGAATTCTTCTTTGTTGTGTCATTATCTGTGCATTGTTGTTGTTTTGTCGTTTAAGTGAAAGTATGCATAGTGCTCAAGTAGAAAGTTTTATCCAGGATGATATGAACAACCTATGATGGAAAACATATATTGGAGTTTATGCAGTTTTCAGTTCCTTTTTATTTTCTCGACTGTTTTTTTTTTTTATACTTTTAATCATTAACTTCTGTTAAATGTTGTTTTGTGGTTTTTAAACACTGCAGGTGTTTTACTTTGCTGTAGAGGACAATAGGCGAGGGCGTTTTCTTAAGGTTAATCTACTTTCTTGACCTTGACGCTTTGCTTTCGCTCTGTTTTGCTGCTAATCGAAAATATATGTACACCCTTAGTTTCCTCGCACATTGCAATCAGTTTTACTTGATAGATTTTAGATGGTCTTATATGAACTCACACATTACGATCACTTTTACTTGATTGCTTTTAGTTTCTGCCAGGCATAAATTATCATTCTCCTAGAGTAACCAATTCAACGCAATGCCAATCGGAGACTAAGAAATCAACTGTTTTACACTCCAATATCAATAAAGATCTTTATCTCTACGTTTCCCTCTATAACCATTGTTGGCTGATGTAGGATTTCCAAGAAGATATTCTTGTCATCAAAGATGTGATCCTCTAAGATGAGAAGANCCAACTGTCCCGTTCCACTTTGGCCTAAATGGTCGACTGTATTCAATCCCGGCTGTGACACGTCCTATCATAGAAAGTTTTATCCAGGATAATATGAACAACCAGTGATGGAAAACATATATTGGAGTTTATGCAGTCTTCAGTTCCTTTTTATCTTCTCGACTGTTTTTTTTTTACTTTTAATCATTAACTTCTGTTAAATGTTATTTTGTGGTTTTTAAACACTGCAGGTGTTTTATTTTGTTGTAGGGGACAATAGGCGAGGGAGCTTTCTTAAGTTTAATCTACTTTCCTGACCTTGACGCGTTGCTTCTGCTCTGTTTTGATGCTAATCAAAAATATATTTACACCCTTAGTTTCCTCGCACATTGCGATCAGTTTTACTTGATAGCTTTTAGACGGTCTTATATGAACGCTTTGCTTTTGCTCTGTTTTGATGCTAATCGAAAATATATTTACACCCTTAGTTTCCTCGCACATTACGATCACTTTTACTTGATAGTTTTTAGATGGTCTTATATGAAAGTAGGTTGAAGGGTTGTTTTCTTACTGCTACCATAGTATTTTACAATTAAACAAACTCTCAAATTAAGACCAACCGGTGTCAAGTCTAATTTCAGATATCTTACTGCTGCCATAGTATATTACTATTAAACAAACTCTCAAATGAAGACCAACCTGTGTCAAGTCTAATTTCAGGCATTATTCTACATTCCCATTGACTTTAAATTTGCTAACCACTTTGAAATTAGGATCACCTCAATTAAAATATTGATTACAGTTGTCAATTGTTTCTTAGAGGCTCATCCAAAGGTTTAGCGTAGTGGTCAATGAAGTGGGATAAAGTCAAAGGAAACCATAATTCCTACCAGTCAGAAGGAGCAAGTCATTATATACATGGCATGGTCTCTTCGAGTCTGGCTTTTGTTTATATCTGTGTTTCATTCTGTCCTGTAGTTTCTCTCTTGTCTTTCTCTTCTTGTCCGTTTTTTGCCTGTATCTCTCTTCTCTCTCAAATGGCAGAAACAAGAAATGATATCATGTATACTCTTTACCTTCAGTTAAAGATAATGGAAGACCACCAACAAAAATTCTCTGTCTATAAGTTACTGGTATCTTCATGTCCACCTTATACACAAATAGAATATACTCTTTAAACATAAACCAAGGCAAAGAGTAATAGTAAATGAAGGAAAAATGACATTATGTGGTGCTTTCAGGAGAAAATCCACCACTTGATATTTGCTCCTAATAGCAGTCCTAGCTTTGATTTAGGTATTATGCCTTAGGATTCCTGCTGCTGAATGTTTACTAAAGTTAACATAGACATAAAATTGCAAAAACTTAGCGGAGAGGAAGAAGTTTTTGTTGTCATCAAGCTCCATGCCCTCATTGACAAAACAGTCAATAAGTGTATACACCATACCTTAAATTTCTATTATTCAACAACGTCTATTGATGCTTTTCTATCCATTCATGAACAATTTTTTGAGCAATTAGCTTAGCTTTCCTATTTATTTTGAAATCTACATATTGTGATATGCATATTGCTTTTTGGGAATGTTGGATTGTCATTGACAACAAATCTAGCATATACCTCCAGATGTGTTCTTTGTTTTGTTAGTGTTATTTATGCTTCTGTTTAGTTTTTTGGTCTATGAACTGGAGATTTGGGAAATTTAGTTCTGCAGGCATCCTTTTGAAGTGATTAGATTTTGCTTCTTCCTTTTTTTGGTATAAATTTCGCGTAAGTAGATAAGCTAACAAGCTGAAGATGTAGCCACTAATGTTTGCATTAGGATAAATTCACATCACACCTCTTGCGGTGCGTACAGCCATATCTGAAGCGAAATGTATAAAATACCTCATATGGAAACACATCATCTCTTTTTCCCTTATAGATAAGCTTTGCAATGCTTCTGCAGAGTTGGATATAGCTACCTGGTAAACAATTTAAGATTCTGTAGGCTTTAGAAATTTCTAAGGAAAACTAAAATAAATTACAAATTAGATATATAGCATTTGCATTGTAAATCAAGGACAAGTATAATTTTTCGCATAAATTTTGTTGTTTATGAAATTCAAAAGAATCGGCTCTTGTTCAGGCTTCCAACAAATCAAGCGAACCAACTGTTTTGGTTGGTAGTTTGTGAGTACTTAAATTTATGCAAGAAGCCAGATGACTATTGAAGATAATACAACATAAATCCAAACAGGCAATAACTGAAATTTTGTTTGATTTGTCTGTTTTGGCCCTCTATTTTCCTTCATTAATCCAGCACCATCAATAATAATTTTATATTAAGTTTTAGTCATTAATTATCTTATATAAATGGATATCAAGTATATGTGTAACCCTCACCATTGGATGAAACAAGCTCAACTGATATGTCTCTTCTTCTTTCATTTTGTTTTGTTACTTAAAAGCTTAAATCCTCTCATTTATCATATTTCTTGTATGATCTCTTTTATCTTTATTCTTATGTAGCTCTACTGGTTTTATTTTAGTAATTGTTTTCTTTTTTCTATATCTCACAAATGATTGTATTGTATTTCATAATTCAATTATATGTATGTAACTTGACAAAAAAAAAAATTTGTCAAAATTTACAGATGGCAGAATTAATAATTTTGAATGAGTCAAAGAAGACAAAGGGTACATATATATGTAATTATTATTTATATATGTCAATTAAATATTTAAACAATGATTATTTTATAACAAATAAATACTTTTATTTTGTAGGTGTAGACTATGAAATTGATAATGATCTACTAGCCATCCTAAGGAAGACATATGTTGATCGAATTTCTTTACAACTATTACAAAACACCAGTCTCCTTCAACGACAAGTTCTCGATATGTATGCATCTGTAAAAAAATGAAGGGTATTATTCCTTAAAAAGAAGGCGGAAGCTTTAAGGCATTAAATATTTTGTAACTATAATGTCGACATTTGAATTATGTGTTGTAACATATTAAAAAAAATAACTTTTAACAAGTTAAATACTTGATATATTATAAGAATTGTATAATTGAAGTCGTTATAGTATTAGTTTTCAAAACAATTCACTTGATAACAATATTTTTGAATGATGTGTGATCATAATATCAGTTGAATATGTTGCACCGTTAATTGATTCGATCTTGTATTTTACACATCATACACTTATATTTTAGAAGTATTTATACTAATTAGCATGGTATACACGTGCGTTGCACGTGTTCGAAAACTAGTATTATTAAAAGTGGGAAGCTCTTGTCTTCAAAGTTGATTTACCATTTTTCCCTTATACTAAATCAATTTTTATAAAGCTCTTGTCTTCAAAATTGATTTACCATTTTGCCCTTATACTAAATCATTTTTTATAAACTAATTTTTATTTACACCATAATTAAAAAAAAAACTTCAATTAAATTAGTTTTCAATAACATGAATTGAATGGATGATTTGAAAGTGGAGTAATAATACTTTAATTATCACACTTAATTCAATGATTTAATAGGGAATCCCCGGGAGAAAAAAGTAAAAGGGAAAAAAAATATGATAGAGACAAAATGGAGACTTTGTTTAGCTTTTTGATCTACTTGTTAATTTAGATTTTGTTTAATTAGTTAAGCATAATTAAGTGAAAGAAGTATATACACAAACACATATTATGTATATATTGATTTTATATAAGCATTTGATACAAATAAGGAACACTTGAATGAAAATAATCTTATTACGTATCACTCTACTAAGTCAAGCCTTTTTTTTCCAATATGGTGTTCGATATTCACATTGGAGTCCGACTAAATCCGGATCCACCCTGGGAACTTCCATGTTGGATCCGGCTAAATTCAGATTTACTCAAGGAAAGTCCCATATTAGAGAGTAAAATACTCCTTAACAAAGGCGACTCTGCATTCAAGGGGACTCGACCCGAGACATCTGATTAAGGATGAATGAGTACTTACCACTTCACCACAATCCTTGATAAGTCGAGCCTTATAGGGATGGGAAGCCCATGGAGACAGTGGCGGAGCCACCCTATCTTTAGGGGGGGCATCCGACCCCCCTTCGGCGGAAAATTATATTATTTTTACATGGTTAAAATATTTTTTTATGTATATATAGTAGATGTTGAAGCCCCTTAGGCTACTCCATGTGTCTATTTCTTCAGATTTTGAACCCCCTAATTAAAAATTCTGGCTCCGCCACTGCATGGAGAAGTGGCCGAAGTGCGGAGATACCCAATTTTGGTATCATCGTTTGTGTTATATATACTTGTAACGTGTAAAACCTATAAGTCACTTTGAAATAAATTCAAATGTACGACGTCTGAAGTCAAACTTATCAAAGTCATATGTTTCTGAACTTAAGTCATAAATGGCTGAAGTTCAACCCTTTTTACCCGATGCTAGTTCAAACAATTTTTCTCGAAGTTCATACACGTATAGTTGAAGTTTAATCATTTTTATGTAACTTCAAACATTTTCATCTTAAATTATTCTGAAATAAATAGACACATTAAAAAAATAGTTAAAAATTTGAATACAACTTAAATAATATGGCCTAGTATGAAATGGTGTGATATTTAGCCCAACTCATATGAGTATATGACTATGCTGATATGAAACAAGAAGATGGTAACAAGAATATTCAATAATTAGCCTGGCCCATAAAGGAATGGTGTAATGTTCAATAATTAGGATATTTATGAAAAATAAAAGTGAACTAATAATTAAATATTATATTCAAAGAAAATTGGGAATTGCAAAAAACGGCTAGTTTTGTAAAACACATTTTTAAAATGAGTGGAAATGGTGGTGATTACTAATGGTGTGTAAGATCTTGGTTGATGGTAATTGTGGTTGATGTAGGTAGTTGATAGTAATGACTAACGAAGGTACTTAATGATAAAAGTGATTGATTGGTAAAGATGATGACGATGACGATAATTGGTGATTACGACTAATGATGTAGATTAGTGATGAAGGAATTCAAGGTGATCGGTGCATGGCGGTGACAGAGTTGGTATTTTTCACTAAGAGGACTAAAAAATAAAGAAAAAACAAACACACAAAAAAGTCGATGAAAATTCAATATCTACTATATATATACATAAAAGGAGTAATTTTTAACCCCGTATAAGCTAACAATAGTATAATTTTCCGTCGAAAAGAATTCAAATAAACTCCACTAACCATACCTAGCTCCGCTCCTTAGGTGGTGGTGGAGTCTATTAATATTTTTTCATAACAATTTATACGATATATTTTAATTGAATACTGACATTTTTCTTATTGTATGACTTAGAAAGTTTTATCATAAAAATGACAAATATTTACATATCTATTAAAAAAAAAAGAAGTTTATCAAGAAAAGAGGAACATGTTAAAATTAATTTTAAAATATAAAAATTAATAATTTTTAATATATATTAATAAAAATAATAATATCGTATAAAATGAAATAATATCATATAAAATGAAATAAAAGGCCGTACAAGAAAGTTTGAAGGTTTCTTCGATAATACTAAATTGAATTTCCTTTCCTTTCCTTTAATTGGAATCTTCTATGACACTCTTCTAATTTGGATGGTACAACCTAATATTTTACCATAATATATCGTATTATATTGTATTGTATTATAATATAAATATAATATTTAAATTGATTGTATTATTTTTTATTGTTATAATTTTCGATACTAACAATTTAAAGAATTAACCTAAAAAAAAGTAAAGTACGATGTAGAGCTATCGTAAAAGGATATATTAAATGATAAATATGATTATTATCATCTCAATTTATGTGATACTTTTCTATAATCGAGTTTACATTAATTTTTCTTTTTTATCGTAATTTTTTCATATATTTTGAATTGTTAATTACTGTAACTTATAGGAGTAATACTTTATACGTAGCTTCCAAATAAGTAATTTTTTATTTCAAAAAAAAAATCTACCCAAATTCACGATTTTTTACTCTGGAATTTCAGATTGTGACACATAAATCGGATCAAAGAAAATAATAAATAAAGACAAAATAAATATAATAAGATAACAACGCGATCATATTAAATTAATTATAAAACAAAACAAATATTTAAATATAAATAAATATTATATTTAAACTAACGATATTAATAATAATATAGGTACCAACCAACCATTCAGACAAGATGTTACTCCCTCTGTCCCAATTTATATGACTCACTTTCCTTTTTAGTCACTCCAAAAAAGAATGACACATTTCTATATAAAGTAACAATCTAACTATAAAATATCTATTTTACCCTTACTGAAATGATTTACAGCCACACAAATTTCTATCATTCATTTTGGACCACAAGTTTTAAAAGTCTTCCTTTCTTTCTTAAACTCCGTGCTGAGTCAAAATACCTCATATAAAATGGGACGGAGGGAGTATTTTCTTTGTCCTTTTCATAATGACTTGGTCATTAAAAATATTAATTTAAACAGCTGTTACTCCCGCGTAGTTGACAATTTCCATATTTTTTCTACTTTTTTATTTATTTTGTCAATTTTTGAATTGCCCTTTTTTTTCTTTCTTAATTTCTCCACATTTTTCCCCTTCTTTTGTGAAGAAAATAATGGAGAATCTACTGGAGTGGGGCGATGGCGGAAGAGGGAGGAGAGTGGTGGTTATCGGTGGTAGAGTTGTTGGTTCCCTTATTGCAAAGTCTCTTCAATTTGATGCAGATTTAACTCTTATTGATCCGTAAGTTCAATATGTTTTGCTAATTATTATTACTATTATTATTATTATTTTGATAATCGTGATGTCTGAGTCAGCTTATCCGCACCTCAATTGATTCCACATCGTATTTGGTACTTCCACTAGTACAAGTATGGTATAACTTTGTCCATCAAGCTTGGATTCTTCAAAATAGAACAAATTGGAAAAAAAGGCCTTCGTAGTAATTACTATCTCAGAAAGTCACTTTCTTTGCTGAAGAAATTTGGAATCTCGAAAAAAAAAAGACTTTCTGAGATAAAAACTATTAATTGAGTGAAATCAATCATTGTGGTGTACTTCAATTTGTTTCAATGTGTCTTAATAAGTCAAAAATTGTTAACAGGAAGGACTATTTCGAGATACCATGGACGAGCTTAAGAGCAACGGTAGAGCTTTTGTTCGCAGTGAGATCATTGATCCACCACAAAGATTACCTCGCCAATGGGCGTCTCATAGTGTCTGAAGTCACTAATATCAACAATAAAGAAGTCTTGACTGCAGATGGACATCAAGTTACCTATGACTATCTTGTGGTAGCCACCGGTCACTACGATCCTCTGCCTGTAACGAGAACAGACAGATTGGAAGAATATCAAACAGGTATATATATACATATTACATAGCATCAAAGACTTCTTTAAGATATCATTCATGTGCTTTATTCGTTCGATTTACCATCTTGTTTGCTTTCCAACGAGCAAATTACTTGTACGTATAATCATAGGAAATGTTTATGCTCGCTAAGTTTATCAACTTTTTTGGAAAATGATTAAAAGAAGTTAAAGCATTTGTGTTTTGTATCCGTTGAGAAAAGATTCTTTATTTGTAAATCGGCTCCTCTGGCAGGTTTAATTTCATGAGATTCAGCCAATTCTTTAGTGAGCGTCCTGTTAACTTTGTAGATTACTACTTGATATTACTATGTCAAAATGGCACGAGACTCGACTGTTTTTGGTGTCCTTTTTGGACTATGATAAAACAAAGCTAAAGCATGGGTGTTTTGAATCCATTGAGCGGTTCCTCTACCAAGTTTTCATGGGATTCAGTCAATTGTCTTGTTGTTAATGTTGAGATGTACTAGTGATGATATTACTAGTCAAAATGTTGTGACGTTTGACTAATTTTTGCATCGTTAATCTTGTTGTTGCAGAGAATGAAAAGATAAAAGCAGTTGATTCTATATTGATTGTTGGTGGTGGTTCTACTGGTGTTGAACTTGCTGCAGAAATCGCTGTCAATTTTCCTCAGAAGAAGGTAACTTTGGTGCACGGCGGATCCAGATTACTAGAGTTCATCGGACCAAAAGCGTCTGACAAGACTTTAGAATGGTTAAAAAACAAGAATGTGGAAGTGAAATTGATGCAATCTGTCGATTTAAGTAATAACACTAACAACTCGGGTGGAAGCAGAACATATTTCACCTCGTTAGGGGAAACTATCAGAGCGAATTGCCATTTTCTTTGCACGGGAAAGCCACCAGGTTCAGAATGGTTAAGGGAGACGTATTTGAAGGATCGAATCGATAATTTTGGAAGATTGAAGGTTGATGAAAATCTTAGAATCAAGGGTCACAGAAACATATTTGCTGTTGGTGATATAACTGATATTAAGGTAAGCACTAAACTGCATATCTCTTATTTCTTGAAAATGTTTCAAATGAATTATGATGCTTCTTTGCTATTAGGAACTTAAACAAGGATATTCGGCTCAAAAACATGCTCTAGTGGCCGCGAAGAACTTGAAACTTTTGATGAGCGGAGGAAAAGAAAGCAAACTTGCAATATACGAGCCTCGACCATCGCCTAAGATCATCGTTTCATTAGGAAGGCAAGATGCAGTGGCTCAATTTTCGTTCACGACGATCATTGTATTAGTCCCCAGGATGATCAAGTCTAAGGATTTATACGTTGGGAAAACAAGGAAGAAATGGGGCTTCAACCTAAGTAATATATGTTGTTTCATTCATGAAATTTAACATCATTTTGAGTGTGAGAAAATTGTGTCATTTCATGGCCAAAATTTGAGTTCTTCTACTTACATTTGAGGGCTATAAATATTTTTTAGTTGTTGTAGTTAATGAGTGTAAGATTTAGTTATTTGGGTATTTTCAAAAATATTTGTACTTGTATATCCAATATAACTCATATGAGTTGTGGTGAAATAGTTTGAGATTTTTCTACCCTTAATTAGAATTTAGGAGCATAAGCCATGGTATGGAAAAAATCATGTCAAGAGCGCCCCCCGTTGAAATGTGCAAATCTGAATTTAGTCGGACTTCAATGTGGATACCCAACACCGAATAATATATCCACTATAAAATATATAACACGTTGCTAACTACAGAAATAATATACATATCATTCTTCAATTGCAATTGTTGTTCGAAATCATCTAATCAAATCTCCATCAAATGACTTCAAATTTTATAGAGACAATCTCTTTAGACTATTCCAACAAATCTAAACACCACTTCAAATTTCTCACACACACACATAAAAGAAAAGACTCGATTTGAAGTTCAAATCCACTTTTTTGAGCTTATTCAATCATCGCGAGTTATCTTTCTAATTTGATTTTCTGGACACAAATCTTACAAAATCAATGCTTTAACCACTAGTTGAGTCCCAAACATATTTACAAATCGAGTTTGTCTACTTGCAAAAGAGGCTTGCACTGGAAACATGAAATAGTATCAGCGGTAAAGCCCCATCTCGAAGACTTGCCTATAACAGCAGACCTGAGTTCACTGTGGATGACATAATAGCTTTAGCGGAAAGAACAAAAAAAATAAAAAAGAACTCGTGAACAGATGTAAAAAATAGCAACAGCACCTTAGAAGCACTTCTTGTGGACAATGGATGGACCAGACTTGTCATACTCGCCCTTCAAAATCCACATATGATTAAGCACATAACATGTTCAAGTTAGCAACAACATGTACAGTTCAAAATAAAGTTTAAAATTGCAAAAGTTATGTAAGATAAGATATCTGAAGAATGTGATTTTATTACTCCTTGGATAAACACCCTGCAAATGTATATATGAAGCTCTTACATCAAGCATTGCCCTGTGTAGTTGTCTGGTCGCTATCCAAGAAATATAGAATTATATAACATCTAATTATTCTGACAATGGAAGTTGCACTTATTTCCTTAAACTTGTGACCGTTATCCCTGATAAATCAAAATAATATAAAACAATAAATAATAGATAACATTGTCAGAATTACCATTTTATCCCTAAAATAAATCAAAATAATATAAAACAATAAATAATAGATAACATCCTTTAAAAGTTAAATAATCATTTTAAAAGAACATACAAAAATTAACTTATATCCGTCATTCCTTTTACTCTCATTTAATTCTCTTCCAGTTGTTAATCAATTTTTTTGATGAGTTACTATCAATTTCACCAACTGACGTACGTGTAACGTGACCATCAAACTTCTCTCCAATAAGTATATTGATTCTCGGGCCCGTTTGGCCATAGATTTCCCAAATAATATTTGGCAAATAGTGTTTGTCCATACAATTTGCTATTATTTGGCAAATATCCCAAATTCCCAAATACTAGTTTTTTTCTAGTATTTGGGCCAAATCTCATTATTTGGGATCTTTTGAAAATTAAAATTTTACCCCAAACTTTTATCTTTTACAAAAACACCCTCTATAGTAGTTGTTTGTGTCGTATTACATAATTTTTCACGTGAACACCAACGTAGTGATGAAATATTAAATGATGATATGGTTGTTGATGAAAATGATGAACAATCGGCTCAGGATAACAAAGTCATGTGTTTTGTCTACTTTACGATGTATGAAATGATGTTTGTTGCACTCACTCCAAACTACTACATTGCTTTAGTGTCATGGACACTATTTGTTATGGCATAATACATATATTAGCCCCTAAACTTGGCTTCAAATTTTAAGTTTGACCTCCAACTTTCACAGTGCACAAATAGACACTTTAACTATCCAGACTTTTAATAAATAAACCCGCGATTTTTGGACCAAAGTGCGTGAAATGCAAACGCTTCCACGTGTTTAAGTGAGCCAATCAATGACTGCCAACTAATTAAACATTTTACATGTCAATTTTAGAACTAAAAAATAAATTAATTAATTTCAATTAATAAAGAAGGGTTAAAACATTCCATCTGTTCATTTCACGTACACAATTCAAAATCATCTCAAAGTGAAAGTGAAAACCCTAGGTCAGCAAGTGAATCAAAATTTGGGAATCAAAGGGGGAAAATCGTTCAAGATTTTTAGGGAAGTTGATGTTCATCTGTTCAGGTATGCCTAAATTTGCCCTTTTGAAAGTTTATCTTTGATACAAAGTTGAATCTTTTTATCACCATTAATGTAAAATAGTTATTTTCTTACAGCTTTATACATATGGGTCATATTATAGCTATTTTTCACCATGGAGGTCGCATTTATAAAGGTCAATATGTGTCGAAATTGGGAAACATCGTATTTAGCATAGATAAGGACCACTTCTCTTTGACCGAACTGAAATCGTATGCAAAAGACATTGGATATGATGAAGTTGATGCTTTTTTTACTGAAGACCCTATTACCCATAATTTTGTCAAGATA